>NC_061117.1:56828115-56844529 GCF_002878395.1 Capsicum annuum
TGAGCTCCTAACATAAAGCAGACATATACAACCTATAAATAGAATGGAAACTACACATATTGTCCACCAACCATATATGACAGTCAATGAGATAATAAGGATAAACTATCTTATTCAAGTCCGAGAGACTAACTTATAATATATAAAGAAGTAGTAAAAATGCTCCATCTTATTCCAACCATACTTAGGAATCTCAATACTATATAGAATATCACTAGACAATATACTAAGTACATGTGGAACGAAGATACAAATAATTATACAAAGCAAAGGAATTAGTATATAATCTGATTAATGGTATACAAAAAGGGATTTATGGCAATAATATAGCTATATATATCTAAGTATTCATAAATATATAAGTATATAACCAAAGTCTACTCAAATCAAAACTTAAATCATAAGACTAGCTATTTGATACCTCATAATAATAGCAAGAGCTAGTGCTACAATACTCAGGGTTCTAATCCATATATCAAGTCATCAGATGGTCATGCATATGTAATATAATTGTAAAATAAAAGAGGTCAAAATCATACATCAAGTATTGATACTGAATAAAAGAAAAAAATTTCATAAACTATCCATAACAATGAACATAACAATGATAATATATGAGAATAATAATGTCAATAACAACGCGGGTAACTGGCTAGTCCAGACAACCAAATACCTAGCCGAGCCTATCACGTGCCCCCACATCTCAAGGCTCAGAAGGTTCAATAAATAAATAACACATCGCAAGTCATAATCATCACTCATACCTGTGTAACCCTTACCCCATAAAGGGCTAATAGATATTGTAACATACTAATGGTAGGCAATGCCCATGCAAGAATGAATGTAATAGAATCCACGATATCATAACTAATCCAGGTGTCGTAATTTCATCATTTTAACTATCATCATAATAACCATCACCATCATAAACAGCTTAATCATAATCATGCTCCGCCCATACCGGGTATCTATCTATATATATATATAATTTTCATACATACGGCTAGCAAGACTCGAACAGGAAGAGGTACATATAGGCACATCAATATAATCATCCTCTGGCCTTCTTGGGTACCATCATATCATCTTAATATCCTCTAGCCTTGTGGGCTATCATCAAATCATCAAAGTATCCTCCAACCTTATAGGGTACTATCACATCATTATAATATCCTTCGAACTTGCCTACTAACATCACATCATCATAGTATCCTCCAGCCTATTTGGGTACCATCACATCATCATAATATCAAAATAAATGTCAATAATTGACAGGATGCCTTATGAGGACTAAATTAAAGAACAAGCCCCTCGAGGGCTAAAGTAAAGAGCAAGCCATATCAGGGCTAAAGTAAATAGACATGCAAGGAGAAGCAAGGTGGATTATATAATTCAATAATTAATCGTTCTTCATCAATTTCACGTTATTAATTTGTGTATATAAATAACATAATTATTATAACTATCATTTGGTTTAACCCTAAATTTATATTATCAATACAACATCTTCCTCCATTCTATATAGAGAGATGCGTATTTAGATATATAGTAGGTGCATGGACTTAATTCGTGGAAAAGGGGTGTAAATCCATAACTCTATTACCCAGAGTGAAATCCAGGACTAAATCATTAGAAATGTGTAGAAAGGGTCGAAATCTCTAATGACCGGAGTAATTAGTAGTATAAAAACATAGACCGTAAGTTTTCTCGATTACATCTTTTAAGCAGCATTATTAATCTATTTTACATATAAGTTATTCATTAAGTCATGCATTTATTATTACGAAGAATTCGTGTTAAGGATGGAAAGTGGGCTTTCACCTTTAATTAGTAACAACGGTATTAAATTATAATATAATCAGGATCATATCAATCATCGACGCAACAATCACGAATCTAATGAAACTATGCATACCATCACTAGTATTCATATAATGGAATGATAAGCATTAATATATTAATAAATTATAATCACATCCTTTACAAGGATAAACACTTCACGGATGGTCAACTTATATAAAAATGCATCATTAGTACAAATAATATATATATATGGAACCCATATCAATAATCATACTAGTAAGACATCTTGTATCCATAAGGCATAACATAACTAAAAGGCATAACTTATCTTATAAGTCATAAGAATATTTGTAATCAACTCACACTAGGAGGTAGAATATACCATTAGCTTCTCATGTCTAGGAGGAATACTATCAATAAGCATCTAACATCTAGGAGTCATAGTATTAATAAACTTCTTACATCTAGAAGGCATACTATGAATGAACATCTCACATCTAGGAGGCATTTTATAAATAAGCATCTGATATCTAGGAGGCATACTATCAATAAGCATCTAACATACAGTAGTCATACTATCAATAAGCATATTATATCTAGGAGGCATACTATCAATAAGCATCTAATGACTATGAAAAAAGAGTAGACAAAACCCTACCTCAAAGTCAAACCATAAATCCTTATATGATTCACAAAATGTTTGTCTTTACTTCCCAATCCCATAAATACCATCAAAGAACCAAAATTGTAATCTACTCATTAATATGAGTATTATGATACCCATACTGCACCATTGTGCTTTGTGTTTAAAAACGACATTAAAACCCTAAATGTGTCCCACTTATAGAAATCAAGTTTCTGAGGTCAACCCAATACTCATAGTTATCAAGGAATCATAACACTTAAGAAATAGATGAAAATCAAGCTAATATGGGGAAAACATTAAACCCTCAAGCTATTTGAGATTTTGGGTCTAGAACCAAGAACTTCACAATGAAAGGGATGAAATCTTATATGAAATACAAAAATATTCACGATACTATGTGTTGATAAAACTCCTATGTCACCCACGAGTCTCAATTTTGAGTTATCATACTCATTCGGGCTTTAGCTTTCAAGAGAGTGGGTGGAAATGGGCAATTTTACAACCAAAGTGCTATAATTATAGCCCCTTTAGGTATCCAGGTATTGCTATCACACACACAAGGGTTGAAATCACAAATAAGTTGGAGGAGTAGGTATTTTAAACCCAATACCTCTTGGTAAAATTGCATCTTCCTCTCCGGCGCCAGATATCCATTGAAACATGGAAATTTCCATGTTTCCCCTAAGGCCTCGAAATTCATTCAAAATTTCATTTACGTAAATGAATTATTAAACCCCACAAAATTTAGCATTCCAGATCCTATGGCAAAGTCAAATTTTCCATCTGAGGTCATTTCAACCAAATGTGGGTCCCACAACTAAATTTTCAATTTTCCAACTTTTCGATCAATAGGACGAAATGAGCTTGGATGAATCATGACCCGAACCAAAGGTCTACCTAGCCTAAAATCAATATTCTGGAGCTGCTGGCTCTGTCAAAATATGCATATGAGATCATTTTACTTATGCTTTTTTCCCGATGACAATTTGGAAATAGCAAAGACTTCTAAATAGGGAATTGACTCTAAAAACCAAACGAACTTCCCTGTAACCAAACTGTCAGTCCCAACAAGTCATAAATGATATGGGGTAGCTATGGGAAAGACTTAACATAAAAAATAAAAAGAAATATGAAAAGTAACCTCAAGGGTCATTATAATACACTACAAAGAGGACTTTTATCCCCGAAAGACAACAGAATAAAACATCTCAAAATCTTAAAAGGATGAGGTACTGAGCCTGCATGCTCTAAGTATGACTTCTTAGATAACCTCAATTAAGGCAGAATACTTTTGAGGGATTTTGCTACATGTATCCCTTTTTCAACTAGCCCTCTTACTTCACCTCAAAACTTTCAAAACTTTACTTCAACAACACGTTGGCCACCAAATGAACTGAAAAAGGATAAAGCATGAAAATATGAACCAAAACACACTGATACCACCTCAATACTCGCACAAATCAATCCAAGGCTTATCCAAGATAAAATCAAACAAGCCATGAGTCCTACAACCGACTCCAAATCAAATTATAACTTTCTTATACAAATCTATACTTGGTATCCATTCCAAACTAAGAGAAATATTTCCTGAATAAGCACATAAGAAGCTATCTGAGCACATAAATGAATATAGTAAAGGAATGCAATCTATGGTAATGGTCAAACTAGTCTTGATGCCAGCAAAGATTGAAACCCAGAAGATGAAGTCTTAAATACCTATCATAGTTTCATATTCTCTAGGATATCCCATCAACATAAATGAAACTATACTAAATCCAACTCAAGCATACTACTCCCACGGAGTATACCATCCAAAATTTTCAAAGTAGTCTAAAGAATCGAGGTCAAATCTAAAAGAATTTATATCGGGTTCATGGACTATCATCTAAGAACTTATCAAATATAATCAAACCGAGGTCGAGAAGATCAAATAGGTAACCACGGAGTAGGATCATCCAACCTATACATGAATTATGACTTGAGATAAATCTAAAATAAAGGTTACACTCAAGCTCTACAACTCCAAGTAGAAATCTCAATACCAAGGCTAAATCATTTAATCTCTACTACCAAAATAAAACCTGATAATAGGTAGGGATTCATACTCCAAATCTAACGTAATTTCAAAATCGACATCCCAAAGCATCGAATTCAAAGTTGAGAAAACAAATTAAACCAAAGGTCAAATACTTATATCGATCATACTGTTTGAATCAAACATATCTATACCAGATCATGTCGAGCTAAAATTGAAACATAATTGAATAAAAAATAAAAATAGAGGATAAATCAACAACTAAAAACTCAGGAGATCCACCTCATATCTGCTGGAGGGAATAAACTATCATACCAAACATAAGAATACCCCAATGATACAAACCACACCAGTAAATCAAACAACCAAGGATAAAGAATTTCCAATTTCCAAGTTAAGAAGTAATCACAAGAGAGCCGGTCTGTCTCCATCTCTCTAAATCCATGGAAGATAAGAATCATATCACAATGAGAACAGAGCACCCAATCTTCATACAAATAATAAAGGCAAATGATCCAAGGAATAAATCCAACAAATCAAATAAATGTACTTAATATATCTCGATGTTAATATCAAAATCACTTTTGGGCGATGAAATAACCACTTGAAAAGAATAGACCTCATCCTGCTCAATCTTACAAATAAGTTTATTTAAAAAGATAGACAAAGAGAAAACCTTTGCAACATAAGAGGCAAGTCTAAGAGTCTCAAACTTAAAAATGGTCAATATAACTAAATTGCCAACTCAAGAACCATATAGAATCACGGAATGTCAACTTACCTTCAATATCGTAATACATTCCCAAAATAATCTAACACAACTAACTAGGAGGGAAAACACTTAACATCATCTTGCTATGCAAAATAAATCATCAATAAGGCTATATCTACTCAAGATATCAAATAAGAATAGTAATAAAATGAAATTCTAACTAGATAACACTAGTCTATACAGCTACCTTGCGAGAATGAATTACATCAAGTAAGAATATAAATATTATCAAAATAGAAATAGAAAATCAATATAATGAATAGGCACTATCAAAATAAACATCAATATCATGTACCACTCAAGGGCCACAATAAGGAATATGTGTAAAGATAAATGGGACTCAAACCTAAAAGCTACATGCATAGGGAGAAAATATCAATACAGGTCTACTCCATCCATTATAAAAAGAAATAAGCCATAGTGTAGTCATAAAATCATTAATTCAATAACATAGAACACAATAACCAATATGAACTCATCAAGGCATATAATCATCAATGGGTAAGAAGAGCCCAATGCATACATTGAAAGAAGTAAATATGGGAAAACAAAAGCACACCGATCATGGTGAAATCTGAAATTACATGCAAGAGGGATCAATGGGAGGATAAATTTAAATGTGTCTAAAATTAGATTGATAGACTAAATCATAAATTGAGGTGCTAAGTTTACTATCTCTAACTGAAGTTGCCACAATCATCTTGAAGTTTAACTAGATGAGCTGAAAGACAAGTAATCCTCTATTAGGACACTCTCTAGATGAATAGTTGATCTCTCTAGTCATAACAAACTCTTAAAGAACCAATATGGAGAGAAAACAAATTGAGCCAAAATGGATGACTATTTGACACTAAGAGAAATTTTTATTACCAATATCATCATTCAGGAAATCATAGCTTGCCTCAAGTACTCTAGGCTAGAGGGGAATATAGGCAAACTCTGTCTAATTAACTAAATTATATCTAGGCATTCTCAGATATAGTTTCATTTCATGACAACTAAAATAAAATCCTAGAATACTTTTATATACTACCTCTCATAATAAATAATGGCCATCATCGCTTGAAGACCCATACCCAAAAATCTACAACGTCTAATAAGAACTCTGCCTGCTGTGATCACCATGACTAATCTGAGAACCACTTATAGTTTAAAATGCTATCTGCGTAGGGCTGATAGGTTATAAGTGAAGCTGAACTCTATCGAAAAGATCCTAACTCCTAAATAAAATACTAATAGCACAATACAAAGGGCATGGCATCTTGCTGCCTTTGTCCATAAGTGTAAATAAAAACTGTCTCAATGGCCTTTGCATAATCAATAATCTAAAAGAAGGAAGACCCAACCACTATTAAATGCTTCGACGCTAAATGGAGTGACAATGCTAATCCTTTAATAACTCTATGAACCATGACCTACTCAAAAGGATTAAAAAGAGGAAAATGCATAGTCTACTCGAGAAATCTAGTCTCGTACTCCAAACTGGTCAAGAATTCAAATGAACATTGATAGACCAAACTCTAATATGAGAAATGCTCAAATGAATCAAATGTTATTTAAGGCTGGAAGAGATCTGCAATATGACTCAAATTCCCAATGCTGAACCTCAAAGGGCTAAAGTAGTCACGAGCTTTATTGGAGCATAAAAGGGCACTAAATCTTTCAAATGATGCTAAAGATCTTTAATATAATCTCTAAATCTCTACTATAATATAGGACTAAAGCTCTAAAAGCATGTATCAAATTCTCATGCACATCTATCAACCATCTTGCATTGCCCATTTGGTGATAGAATAGAGTCGAAGAATGTCTTTAAAGTTTATAGAAATGCATACATAAGACAAGGTGTCTGGAAATAAATTTCCTAATAATTTCCTTATAGCCTCCCAAAGATATGATATGGATATCTCCGCCCTAATCCGCAGGACTCTACTAACACTTAGCTCTTATACTAGTGCACCAGTGAAATCTAGCCTCTTATACCAATCTGTCATGACCCAATTTTTTAAGTTATTATGGTGCCTACCACAACACATTGATACGCAAGCTAGACCCATATTCCAAAATAAGTAGAAACAAACTACTCAAATAGATAAAGGAAAGAATGCAGATAAAATAAAAGATCAATTACAAAATATAATCCCAAGACCTGGTGGTATCAGTGTAAGAACTACTAATGTAATAATAGTACAAAGTAAAATACTAAGGGAATTAGATTAATACATATTTTCTCCAAATACAATATAGAGACTACTCTAATACCTAACAAAAGAGGAAAGTAATATGCCAAATGTCAGGAGATTTTTTTATCAATTTTTTTGGGGCTGAGCATCACCCCCAGGCTTTATCATTAAACATAAGTGAAGTTGTACAAAGAGGGGGCATAAACTTAACCTCATATTTTTTGATAATATTTGAATATATAAAACTATTGCAACATTGTGAATATACAATTTTTCTTGTCATATCAAGACATGAAATGCCTTTTGATCAGTTAACTCTATGCATTATGAGGGTTCATATAGATTATTTAGTTTCCTCCTTCTGAAACTTGTTAAGCCCATTTTATCAAGTTAAAATTACCCTGTTACATTTCAGGGGAGCTGATATTTATGCAAATAAAGTTGAGGATATTTTTCGTGGTGACTAACTTTTGATAAAACATCTGCTACAAAGTTGGCTTCCCTATAAATATATCTATAAATGCACAGTTGAAACTGGTATATGAGCTTGATTAGAGACTCCATAAGAGGCTATAAATTCAATGGGATTGTAATTTGTGCTCTTATCCATCTGAACAAGAGTTGAAAGTCCACGTCCAACATAACCTGTTCAATACCATTGCTCAAACACCAAGAGAGACCTCATAGAGTAGCCTCTACCTCTGCTTGTTTGTTGGTCCCTTTTCCTAAGGGTATAGCATATGCATAAATGAGATCACCATTATGATCTTTTAAGACCCCCTCTGCTCTAATCCATTCAGGGGTTGTGATTGCACTACATTTATAATTCAAATTGACCATATGAGTTGGTGGTTTAGACTAATACAAAGGTGTGACCTTTATCTCCTATCTGTATTTCTCAACATAAGCTATCAATTTTATCCATCTAGTAAGCCAGGGATATAAGGGAAAACACTGCATAGTAGGTGAGAAATATCTTTGTAAATTAGGAATTTCAATCTAGCCAGTTAGGGCTACTTTTCCTTAGGTTTAACAGCATATCTATGTTTCTATAAGTTCCAACAAATGATTATTGGTAGGGATTAAAACACTAATTTTTATGCACTATTAGAAGACTTATAAGTCAACCATTTCAGCATCAAGGTTTGGTTGAGGCTAAAATATAAAGAATTCCCATTGATGAAGAAAAATAGTGCCAGATGTGGTCTACAAAGGGTCCCTCAATAAAGATATAGGAAATGTTATCCCAACCAGGATTAGAGCAACATCTACAATTGACAGGGGCTATAACAAATATGCTGAGCCTTCTAGTTGTAGGTAATTTTTTCCTCAACAGTCTCCACAGAAGAAAGGAACATTTGAATGGAATCAGTCTTCGCCAAGGATATGTGTTTAGCATTGTTATTTCTATGTGTTCTCTGACCATTCCTTAGGAGAGGAGAAACTGAAGTCTATACTTGTATTTAGTGTCCAAATTGGGATATCAGGAACCCCCTCTTCGAATTGGAATAATACTTTGAGGATGCTATGTAATAGTTATGGAGGAAGTGTTGTGAGTAGCTTCTGCATATTCCACTCACCATTAATTTAGAAGGCTACAATTATGTAGAGGCCCAATCCAGGCCAGTTGTCCTAGGAAAAGTAGCATGTACCTGATTTGATTCTCCATAGTATATGATTTTCAGTTTCTTTCTTAATATTCACCATGTTTTTCCATACAAGAGATAAACCATTTGTTCCTCTCCTGGCTACAGAATTAACTCTCAGGCAATACTTAGCTAGTAATAATTTTCCCCAAAGAGTATTTTTCCTTCTGAATATCCACCGTTATTAAAATATCAGGAGATCACTCTATGTCTTTGAACTATGGATTCTCTGTACGGTGCACACATCAACAACGATAACTTATAATATGATCTGTAGGTTGCAAGAATATAGTATGAATACCAAACACATGGTACTCAAAAGGGAACTATGGATTAAACTTCAAAGATAAAAGTGATATATAAAACATACAAATAGAATGAAAACTACACCCAATGACCAGTAACCATATAGATAGTCAATGAAATAAAAAGGATAAGCTATCTTATTGGTGTATGAGAGCCTAACATATTAAGGCTCACGAAGTAGTAAGAATGATCTATCTTATTCCAAAAATACTTAGGAATCTCAACACTATGCCATATATCACTGGCCAATACACCATATAAAAGTGGAAGAAATATACATCTAATTATTCAAGGCCAAGAAATGAGTATCTAATCTGAATAAATAAAGAAAAAAAGGGATATACAGTAATAACATAGCTACATATATCTAACAATGCATTTATATATGTATAATTATATAACCAAGGTCAACTCAAAGTACAACTTAAATCATCAGACTAGCTATTTAAGACCTCATAATCATCAGTTGGTCATACATAAGTAATATAATTGAAAGATAAAAGAGATTGGAATTATACATCAAGTCGTGATACCAAATAAATGACTAGTCTATCATTACCTAGCCTTAAAAATGAACCAAACAATGATAAAATATGAGAAAAATAATGTCAATAACAACATGAATAACTGGATAGTCTAGTCAACCAAATGCCTAGCCAAGCGTATCACGTTCCCCCACCGCCCTAATCTAAGAAGGTTCAATAAACCTATAACACCCATAAGGAATAATCATCACCTATACCTATGAAATCACCTATAAAGGTTTACAGATATAAGCACATACTAGTGATAGGCAATGCACATGTAAGAATGAATGAAACAGAATCCATGATATAATAACTGATCCAAATATCATAATATCATCATCTTAACTAATATGATCATAACAATCATCATTATAAAATTAATCATAATTATCCTCCGGCCTTGCTAGGTATATGTATATATATGATTGTCATACATATGTATAGCCAAACTCAAATCTATTGATGTACTCATAGTCAAATTAATACAATCATCCTTTGTCCTTCTCGGGTACCATCACATCATCATAACATCCTCCAGCCTTGATGGGTATCATCACATCATCATAGTATACTCCAGCCTTGTTGGTTACAATCGTATCATCATAATATCCTTCAGCCTTCCTTGTTATAATCACATCATCATAGTATCCTCCAGCCTCGATGGGTACCATCACATCATCATAATAGTAAAATCAATGTCAATAATTGAGACCAAGCCTAACAAAAGCTAAAGTACAAAAAGCAATACCTACGATTACTAAGGTAAATAGCTATGAAAAAAGAAGCAAGGTAGAGTATATTTCCATAATTCACCACTCATGTAATGACCTGGAAGTATCCCCCTAGACGTCACACGGTGCTCAAGACTATGAGTAGTCCAAAGATAACTCTTTTAGCCTTTAAAACTTGGAACTCATGTTATATGTAAAATAAAATATGAAGTCTAAAAATAACTGTATTAATACCCTTATTGAAATTCTTAAACATGTAAATTAAAAAAAATAATAACTTTTTAATCTATAACAAAAGTTAGTCGGACAAGCCTTTACTACTAACTAGAGAGCCACTGGGACATGCCCCAGTTGACCTGAAATTAATATAAATCAAATTACTATAACACTTCAAATTACGAGAGAAACACCAATCTTGATGTTTTTTGTATATTCTTGAAGTTGGGGAACTTGAATTTTTGATTTCTTGGGAAGAAAAGAACTGAATATGTGATCTTGGGGGAGGAGGGAAGGGTTTTCTTGAGACGTATTTAGAGAAGAAGAGAAAATAATGCCCTAAATAATGTCAAAATTCATGTTATGGATGATTTAGGTTAAGGGTAAAAGACACAATTTCACCTCAGGCAATTAAATTTGTAATTGGGCATCACATGCTTATGACGATGTAGTCTAATAAAAGTCGGCCATTTCCCTCACCGAGATGTGGTGAACATAAAAATGGGATTATTACCGCAATGCAGCCATATTGGAATAACCCTATGATTGCCTGATCTAAAAATTTCCCAAACCCCATTCAAAAAATCTGAAAATTCTCTAAGACATGATCTTTACACCCATGAACATGAATTTACTCAAAAACCAACATCTTGAGGTCGAGATACCAAATATAAATACTCTACCATAGAGAGCCACAAACGGATCTATCTTAATACTGGAGTGATAGTTGTTATTATAGGAAAACTCGATCAAGGGTAAGTGGTCATCCCTATTACCTTTAAAGTCAGTAACACATTCTCTAAATTTGTCCTCTAGAGTCTGAATGGTCCTTTTTTCCTGACCATCTGTCTGAGGATGAAAAGTTTTACTGTGATAAACTTGCGTACCAAAACCCTTCTGAAAAGCCTTGCAAAAGTGAGGGGTAAACTAAGTACCTTTATCTAAAATGCTCTGCAATATAACTCCATGCAACTTAACCAACTTAATAAGGTGAAACCAAGCATAATCCTGAATTGAGTATGAAGTATGAACTGGCTAGAAAAGAGTTTATTTGGTCACTCTATCAATAATGTCCCATGTCGAATGATGCTGATGATGCATATGAGATAACCCATTCTCAAAATCCATGTTCATCATATCCCACTTCCAAGTGGGAATGCTAAACTCCTGTAATGTACCAATAGGCCTCGAGTTTTCAACTTTGACCTGCTAATAATTACAACACGTAGCTACAAACTTTGCAATATCTATCTTCAAACCACTCTACCAATAGATTTCCCATAAATCGTGATAGGTCATAGTGGCTCCTGGATGAACATAATACCATGCACTATGTGCTTCTGCTAAGATCCGCTGCCTCAAACTATCAACGCACGGAACAATAGCCTACCCTGAATTTAGGATATACCATCTCCCCCTATGGAGAAAACCTCTATCTTTTAATTTATTATTGTTTCCTTCAACTTAACTAGACTAGGATCTCTAAATCTCTTTTCCTTCACTTTGAAAACAAATGATGATTCCAAATCTTTCTAAACCCATATGCTGCCTTCAGCGGAGTCAACCATCCAAACACCTAATCTAGTAAGCTGATGTTCCTCCCTGACTAACTTCTTCTTATCATCTTCAACATGGGCAACAGTATCGATGGACAATCTACTAAGGGAATTTGCCACTACATTATCCTTCATCGGATGATACAACACGCTCATATCATAATCTTTTAACAACTCAAGCCACCTTCTCTAATGAAGATTTAAATATTTCTGTGAATACACATACTGTAAACTTTTGTGATCCGTGAAGACATAACCAAGAACCCCATAAATATAATACCTCAAAATTTTCAAGGCAAATACAACAACAACCAACTCAATATCATTTGTAGGATAATTCTCATATGGTTTAAGTTGTCTAGAGGCATACGTTATGACCTTACCTCTTTGTATTAATACACACCCAAGACCAACTCTAGAAGCATCACAATAAAATACAAGTCCATCTGAACAGTCTGGCAAAGTCAAGACTGTTACTGCGGTGAGTCAAGTCTTCAACTCTTGAAACTCTTCTCGCATGAATCTTATCATTGAAATTTGATTTTATTCTGAGTCAATTGAGACATGGGATATGCAATAGAATAAATCCCTTTAATAAATCATCTGTAATAGCCAGCCAGACCCAAGAAACTCCTGATACTTTATCGAGAGACGATCTCGGTAAGGTTTTTACTATTTTTGTATTTTGAAGATCAACCCAAATACCATCACCGAAAATAATATGGCCAAGGAAAAGTATTGATCTCAACCAAATTTCACTTAATAAACTTAGATAATCGAAGAAAATCTCTAAGAGTCCGCAACACAACCATTAGATGGTCTTCATGATCATTCTCACTATGGGAATAGAAAAGAATATTATCAACAAAGACTATGTAAGACATGCCCAATTACTGCTTGAAAACCATGTTCATCAAGCCTATTAAATCTGTAGGGGCATTCGTCAGAACAAAAGACATAACTAGGAATTCATCTTGACCATACCTAGTTCTGAAGACAGTCTTCAGAATTTTACATTCTCTGACCCTAAGCTGCTAAATGTCGGATCTAAGATATATCCTAGAGAAATAAATAGTACCCTAAATTTTGTCGATAATTCATTATTTCTAGGGAGCGAATACTTATTATTAATTTTGGCATCATTCAATTGACGATAATCAATACATATTCTGAGAGAACCATCCTTCTTCCTTATGAAAAGAACTGGAGCACCCCATAGAGAGATACTAGGACTTATGAAACCATTTTCTACAAGCTCTTCAAGCTGCTCTTCTAACTCTTTAAGCTCAACCGAAGACATAAAATATAGAGGGATAAAGATGGGTTGAGTATCATAGAGAAGGTCAATGCTAAATTTGATTTCTCAATCTAGAGGTACCCTTAAAACTCGATCCTCAAGGAAAACCTCAGGATAATCATTGACTATACAGACAGAGTGAACTATTAGAACTTCAGACGTAGTATTGTAACTCAAACTAAATGATAGATGCACCGTTTTGATATCAACATTCTAGCCTTAAGATAAGGCATAAAAAAAACTTTGGTGGACATAGAATTACATTCCCATTCAAAAGCTTCCTCATCTTAAAACTAAAACTTCTCCACATGGGTAGGAGAATCTACTGATGCATAACATGAATGAAGCTAATCTATGCCAAAAATAACATCAAAATCTACCATTTCTGAAGCTATTAGGTCTGCTAAAATGGTCTTATAGAGGACAATGATAAGACACTTTCTATAGACTTGTCTACCAATAATTGACTTTGCCACTAGGTTTGAAACTAAAAAGGGCTTGGAAAGCTTTTTTGGTCCTATTCTAAAATATACCGCAATAAAAGGGGTCACATAAGCGAGATGTGATCCCGAATCTAAAAACGCATATACTTCAAGATGAAAGACATAAAGTATACAGTAATAACATTGGGTGAACTCTCTTGCTCCTGTCGGGATAGTAAAGCATAAAATTAATTTTGGCCCTAACTACCACTGATACTACATGATGCTCCTTGTGGAAGAACTAGGCGACCTTTATGAGCTGCTGCATTAGTAATCTGAGTCTAAAGATGAGCATCCCTACTTTCCTTCTTAGCAAACAGACACTCTTTGATTTTATGGCCCAACTTTCCTCACCTATAAAAACCCTTTTTACCTAGAAAACACTCACCCGGATGAATCCAGTCACACTTTGGAGATGACAAACAATTGGGTCTTCCACCCACACTTCTATGAGACATAGAACTAGGAGTCCTTCCCCATGGTTCCTTCTTAGTCCTGGGTGTAGGGTCACTGGTTGTCGATGGAGCTGGCACTGATGAATGACCCTGAAACTTTAAATAATTTCAACTTTTGGATCTTGGTTAACCATACTCAAATGTCAAGTTCTATTCTTCTTATTTGTCTTCTCTCTTTTCATTAACTTTTCTACTTCAATCTATTGAGCATGCTCCATCAACCTAGCAATATCCATATCCCCAATAAGTATGGCAGTCCTATAATCCTTGACTACAAAATTAGATACTCCGGTAACAAACTTACTTATACGTTATCTATGGTTAACTACAAACTCGGGAGCATATTTAGACAACTGAGTGAACTAAATTCAGTACTCTTTTTTACTACCCTAATTTTCTAAACCGAAATGCTACACGGTGATCATGACCCGAAGGACCACAAGCTAACCCATGACTGATATCTATACCTGTACACTACATAGTTTACTAAATAAATACGAAAATAAATGTTGTAATGGCATAAGGTTCAAATCTAATAAAAATATAACATCTGAGTGGGGTATAAAATACCTAAAACAACTAAAATAAACTATCTAAATATGATAATCGGAAAGCCTCTAACTGTCTGAATTAGGAGTTGATGGGACATGTCCCCAACTAACTCCAACTACTTAAATAAAAGGAAAACTAAAATAGTAATGAAATAATCGTGTCCTCAAAGTATGAGGACTTACTTCTAACTATGACTACTGATACAAAAATCTACTGTTTATCTGGAGCTCATGCCTCTGAACCTATTGTGTAACATAAGAGAAAGCACCATAGCGCAAATACGTTAGTACGTCAGAATGTACTGAGTATACGAGTGAGGTAGGCTAAATGCAAAGGGTTATATGCATGAACAATGCTGACTACTATAAACGTGAGGATACATACATTCATAAGCAACTATAAATTAACTCGTGGTGGTACTGACTATTGAGTATGAATACTGTTGACATGACTTTACAGATACTGAGATACTAAATAGATGAATGACTATTTCTGACAGTTTGAATTATGAAGAACTGGTCTGATTGACTATGTCTAACATTCCTAAAACTAAGTACTGATAACGTAAGCTATGATGACAGACATAACTAATATAACTGTGATGATCGGCCTAATCGATGTAACTCGTACTGAATGGATGTATCTGACAGTCTAAGTTCTGATGGAACTGTTTGAGTTCCATTCTATATTGAGTACCTGAATTTAAGATCAGTCCTATCTAGAGGGTGATCTTTAAATCTGATAATTTTTATACTTGTAACTATAGTTGAGATTAGTCCTATCTAATAGGTGATCTTGAAGTCTATTTATAATGACAAAGATTGACTATCTCTAACAGTACTAAATTTGTACTACTGAACTGAGTTGACTATATCTGACAGTCCTGAATTTGTAACTAAAAATGTGGGATGTATTCATCTAACCGACGTACCCCATGCTAAGCTTACTGGTGTCCAATCTTTGCACTGAATGGAAGGGTGTCAGTACCGCGCCACCAGTAAAGACAACTGTTGTGGAATAAGTCCTAATGTAGTGGGTGAGTCCTAGGATCAGTCCTATACAT
Source organism: Capsicum annuum (assembly GCF_002878395.1). Taxonomy (NCBI): domain Eukaryota; kingdom Viridiplantae; phylum Streptophyta; class Magnoliopsida; order Solanales; family Solanaceae; genus Capsicum; species Capsicum annuum. The sequence continues at coordinate 56,844,386 of NC_061117.1, forward strand.
TTAAATGTGCTAACAGGTGGACCTTGAGTATGTCAGTCCTATCTAATGGGTAATATCTCATACCTACATTGGATACGTAGTTCTGTAACTTAGGGATTACTTTTAAGGATCTCCTTCCTTTCTAGCAGTTAAGTCCCAATCCCT
>NC_061117.1:56844629-56978714 GCF_002878395.1 Capsicum annuum
CAATCCCTAGGCTCACTCGGTGATGAATCCTACTCCCATTTGAAAGACACTGAACTGGATAACTAAGCTAAACCAAATAACTAAACTAAACTGATTAGCTGAACTAATACTAATTAATTGAACTGATACTAGTGGTATTGTTTGGTAGAGCTAAACTAAGTTTACTGAGTTCCCTTGACTGAACGAACGTACTGAGTTCTGAGGAATGACTGAGAATACTGAAATTACTAAGATTGCTAGGAATACTGCTGTTACTGAGATTACTGAGATTACTAAGTATTGAGGTTACTGAACTACTGAGATGCTGAGATTTCTGATTTTTCCTGAGTCACATGACTAGCTGAATTCTATAGACTATGGCTTGACTGAGAGTATCGTGATAACATAACATGGCACTAGGTACATAGCTATATTATTTCAGGTACAAGTACCCAGAGGACTCGATGGAAGGAAACTGACACACATGGTTGACTTGAGTACGTGACCAACATCAACAATCCATAATATCATAACTTGTGGAATTCCATAAAGTACATGTTTATCATATATCTTTTACATAAGTAGGATCTTTGCAAGTAAGTATGACATAACCTCATAAGACTAGTTCATGAAAAATCCAACAATATTTACAAGACACAACATCAACATGAAAGTCATTGGACTATAGCGGCATATCATGAATCCTTCACTTAGTCACAATTTAGCAATATTGCATGATTTCTAGTTCCTTAGGCATTTTATCAAACACCTTACATGTACTCTTTAAGGAATAGGTATATTCATAAGTTTCACCATATTAAACCACTCATATTCATGAGTTCCAACTAACATGATCATAATCTCCATGAAAATACATCAAAATACTACTTCACAACACAAATAACAACCCCCAACATGTATAAAATCATATCACCATGAAATAATCATAGATTATTATTTAAAGATTGATTCTTGAAATCCACGGATGAAAGAGATCTGTGGATGAATACTATGCATACCTTAGATTAAGAATTCGTGAAGATTGACGGAGAAATTTCCTTGGAATAGACTCTTCTATGAAAACCCTAGGGCTTATTCTTGAGAGTTTTTATCTTGAGAGGAAACCTTAATCTTGTGGTTGAGAGTGTATGAGAGAGATTTTTGAGATGTTTAACTAAATATAATGGAAGATAACATGCTCCTTAAGGGTTATAAGTCATGGGAAGTGAAGGGAAAAGACCAGAATACCCTTACTAAAATGTCCCTCAAGTTCTGGAAACAATAGCTGACGAAATTCGTGACAGGCGTCAAAAATATGACAAGCCATCAAAAATGTCTTCACAAAGAAGCTGGTTTCTGCCTAAGGCTGACGACCATTTTGACAAGGCAACATAAATGTGACAGGCCGTCAAAATTGTCGTCACACATTTGCCAGCCAGATATGCTGCAGTAAACTAGGCATAACTCCTTGCTCCAATATCGGATTTAGGCAAAATTTGTATCGTCTGAAAAATAATTAAAAGATCTTTCATTTGATATAGAGTAAGCCACCCAGTTTGTCATATACAATGACTTATGGTCGATTAAAGTTGACCCCAGTTTTGATGCTCACAAAAACTTGAACGATAGGAAAGATTTCAACTTGTACTTGAGTTAGGGAACCTATATGATCTAAATTCACGCTCGAATAGATTCCCACACTACATAATTTATTAACAAACAAAATTTACATAGGATTCAAGTCTTTTGAACTATCTACGCATTGGAATGATGGATTTTCATTCTAGTCCAAAATGTGGGGTATTACACTTTTTCTGTCCTACAGCCCTGCCTTAGTTTCATAAACTGCTCCATTTTAGCTTTCCTCATCTCACGCATGAAGAACTTGCCAAAAAATACATTCTGAAAGTCCTACCAACTTATAGGAGCTGTATTCTCACTTCTACCCTCTATCCGGAATACTACCTAATCATAGGCAATATCCTTCTGCCTATAGGATACCAATTCTACATTGTCCTCCTTAGTAACATGCATAATTTGAGTGATCTTTCTCACATTATCAAGGAAGTGTTGTGGATCCTCATCCACCTTTGACCCCTAGAACTTAGGTGGATTCAAACTCATGAAATCATGAACCATGGATGCAGCTAGGTTGTTATTTTGATGAAGTGGGACTGCTACTTGAAGGTTATCCTGAACATTTCCATTTACAGCTTGGGCCAATGTCTGAAAGGCAGCCTAAAATTCAGCATAAGACACATTCTCATTCAGAGGGTCAGTGGCAGGGGTGGTTGGTCACCATTTCTAAAAGCATTGGCTCTGCAAAGAGGCCTATTCTATCATGTAAAAGAATGAGATAAAGAAGATAAAGTCAATGGTAACAATGATAAATCATGAGAGAAATGATGATCCCTAACTCGCTATGTAGCCTCTTGCTCATAAATATGGCGTGCTTAACATCCATGATGAAAAATCTACGTAACATGACTTTTCTGACTCCCTAGTACTCTTTAAAACCTTAGGCTATGATACGAAGTTTGTAATGCCCTAAATCTACACCCTTAGACGTCACATGCACTAAAGACTACTAGTAGCCGCAAGCCAATGATTTTAGCCTTCAAAACTTGGAACTCATGTCATAAGTAAACTAACAGTGGTGATATTTCTCATATACTATAGCAGTAGGTGTTACAATCGTAATACCTCTTGGTACAATCACACATCCTCTGTGGAACTAGATATTAGCTAAAACTTGGAAATTTTTTTATTTTCTGCTAAGGCCTCGAGATTCATTCAGAATTCAATTGATGCAACTGAACTATATAACCCGCTAAATTGAATGTTTCTCAAGAATTGGTAAAGTTTAGTTTTCAATTAGAGTTTGCTCAGCCAAATGTAGGTCCTATACCAAAATTTCCAATTTTCCAACTTTTTGATCTATTAGTCAAAATGAGATCGGGGGTATTGGACCTAAACAAATGGTCTATTTAGACTAAAATTAATTTTTTGAAGTTATTGGAACAGTAAGAATTTGCATCCAAGATCATTTTATTAATGTTTTTCCTTGTTGTCATTTGAAACAAACAAAGACTTATAAATAAGGGATTGACTCTAAATGCCAAATAAACTGCCCGATAACTAAACTGTCAGTACCAAAAAGTCATAAATAACTTATGGATGCTATGGGAAAGTCCAAATTGTGAAAATAAGTAGAAATATGAAAAATAACTACATGGGTCGTTACAATATCCACAATAAAAGGACTTTCGTCACCCTAAGTCAATGGGTAGAAAGATCTCAAAATCTCAAAAGGATGAGGTACTGGGATCGAATAATCCAAGACATACTTCTCGGATAGCCTTAACCAATAGAGAACACTTCTGAGGGATTTGGCCATAGGTATCCCTTTTCCAACCAGCATTCTAACTTCACTTGCAAACAGTTAAACTCAACTTCAAGCACCAATTGGCCACCAACTATATCAAAAAAGGCTGATCCATGCAATATGAACCACAACACACTGATACCACCTCACAAATCATATAAATCAAACCAAGGCTTATCCAATCCAAAAGCAACTTACGGCTTGTGTCGTACAATTGACTCTAAATCCAAATATAACCTTTTTTTACCAATACATATTTGCTCTCCGCTCCAAACCTTGAAGAAAATTTCCTGAGACTTTTCTACTCAATCTCAATATAGAAAACTTAAAGAACTAAAACTAATATGCTGAAAGTACATAGGACAGCCATGAGAATAAGCTCATAAGGCACTATTTGTGTACACAAATAGAGATAACCAAGGAATGCAATATATGCCATTATTACAGGCAGTTTGGAAGGAAACCAAGACTTAAAGCCAAAAGATCAAGGCATAACTACTCATCGCATAATGATTTTCTCAAGGATGTACCATCAACAAAGAATGAAGCCACACTCAATCCAATTTAAGCATATTACTCCGATTGAGTATATAATCCAAATATTTCAAAGTAGAGTGAAGACTTAAGGTCAAGGATGAAAGAAACAATATCGATTTCATGGGCTATAATTGATAACATATTAATAATAGTCCAACCGAAGTTAAGGAGATTAAATAGGTAACCACAAAGTAGGATTATCCAGCCTATTTATTAAATCCAAACTGAGATAAATCTAAAATAAAGGTCACACTCAAGCTCTACAACTCTAACCAGAAATCTCAATACAAAGGCTGAATCGCCTGATCGCAACTACCCAAACCAAAGATGAAAATGGGTAGGCATTAGTACTCCAAATCCCTCATAACTGTTAAATCGACATGAAAAGGCATCAATTCTAAAGTTGAACCAAAAAACCCAACCAAAGTTCAAATACTCGCATCGACCATACTATCTAAATTATACTTATCTCTACCATATTATGTAGAGCATAGATGGAAACATAGCTGAAGAATAAAATTACAATAGAGGATAAATCATAAGTTAAAAACTAAGGTGATCCACTCCATATCTGCTAGAGGGCATAAAATATGAAACCATACATAAGAACTCTCCAAGGCTGCAAACCACATCCTTAAATCATATTACTTAAGATAAAGAATTTCAAATTTTCCAACTTAAGAAGCAGTTGCAGAAAAGGCTATCTACCTCTATCTCCCTAATTTCACAAAAGACACAAATCAAACCATAGTGATAATGGAGAAAAAAATCTCCATGCCAATAACAAGGGCAAAGAATATGAAACACCTAGACTTTGAGACACTAAGAAACAACAACTTTTGGTGTCTCTAAGTTTTGTACGACGTGGGACGTGAGTTGTACCCTTGGTAATGATTCATACCCTTCCCTCCTCCCTTATCATGCCTTGAGCAACATGACAAGGTAGAATACTATCTTATATAATACAAGTTCTTTACTTAGTCGTAGCCAATGCATACGAGTTGTATACTACTCAACTGTATGAGTAAAGTCTCTAAATTGAGTCAACTATTTTTTTCCCAAGCAAAACTTATGATTTGAGGTTGAGTCATACTCTTTGGTTATGACACAATGGTGCTTTATCATAACCACAATAATGTTATTGACCAAGTACAATGATAGGGTATGAGTTTGAGTACCACTCATACCCTGGGTCACGATTAAAAGAGGAATTATAAAGGAGAGTTGTACCCATGCATGAGTTGACTTTCCAGCTTTTAACCAAGGACCTTTTAGTTATTTACAATGACTAAAACCCATAACCCTATCACTATATAATGAATTTTATCCTCTTATGTCTTCATTTATAGGTGTCAAATACTCCTAAACACTCTAAAGGATTCTTGGAGCAAGCTTAGAGTCTAGAGTTTTGATGTGTTCATATAAGCTCAAGGAAGAGTCAAGATTGTTGGTGTGTCATCTTGTTTAAGGCATGTATATATTCCCTTATTTAAATAACTCTAAACTCATGTATTTAACACTTGTATTAGTAAGTGTACATGTTGGTTTTGAATCAAATGAAATGGGTTTTGTTACTTATCAATGGATAATGATGATTCCTTCTTATATTTGTTATTGTACATATTATTGATGGTAGATTTTAGATGTAGGTTCTTATTATGTATTATTTGACATGAGGGTCTTGAGTAACCCTAATATTTACAATACCTACCATGAAAATAGCCTTGTTGAAGGTACACACATAAGGTTTTTGTAAAATTATGTAAGTGAGTTATCTAGTAATATGTTGTTGGTGTATTATGCTAGAGTAATGGCCTAATGAGATTAAATGATTGATAATGATGTTGTTAAAGGTATGGTAAGTCATGTAAGGTGTTAATATAACCTTATTAAGATAATTATCAATAAGAGATTAAATTTCCTCAACATGAAATATAAACTTGAAGAGTGTATTGAACTAAAGTGTGGTATAAGAATTCTAGTGAAATTTGAATGTCTTGTGAGGGTCTTGATGACTATAAAAGCAATTGTGTGATAATTTGAATAAATTCAATGTCCTATTGAAATAGTTTAGTAATGAAGGCTCCCATAAGGACCATATTGTCGTGAATAATGTAGAATTCGCTAAAATAGAAAATGTCCTTACAAGTGTTGTATTGAATGGACGATGATGCATGCACATAGGGTAAAGTGCAAAATGTCAACTAATGATAGCTGTGATGGATTGAGGTCAAAGTCCCTTGCCTTATAAATTGCTTGAGGTCAAAGTCCATTGACTTATGAAGAGGCTTGGAGGTCAAAGTCCCTTGCCCAATGAAAACGCTCAAAAAAATGGAATGACTTGTCATTAAAGTCCAATTATGGCTTAATGTTGGAGACCCTTGCCTCGTGTGGGAGGATATTATCAAAATCCCATGCCTATTTAAATGTTTGGACATGGGGTTAAGGTCCTGTATCCAATTGGATTTTTGTATGGCTAGAGACCTTTTATTTGAATAATTATGTATGTGGTTAAATTCCTTACTAAATAAATAAGTAAACCTTGTTGAATTCCTTTTTCTAAGTGTATATGATTATGGTTTGAGTCCTATGCATAGTCTAAAATGTTGAACCTATAAGCGGGAAAGGTTGGAGTTCCCCATTTCATGCGTAATGAATGATGGTTTGAGAATATTGATGAGCCTTGATAACTTGATAGGCATGTAATATATCAATATGTATGGTTAGATGTATGAATGTTACACAATGTGATATATTGATTTTTTGTTATTTTATGATTTACTTTATCACTTATCCTTGAATTATATGCTAATGTTCTAGCTGCTAACCATTTCAAAATGATATGTACCCATATGACGTAGGGGCTGAAGTATCTTATTCCTTACCTGTGCAGTGAATAGATGATCAGGCGGTTCGTGCATTGACTTGAAGGGGTGAACTTCCTTATATCCAAAAGATGATCATCTCTTAGTCCTTATCATTAGGCTTTTCTATTTAAGACTTAGTTTTTTAATAGTCTAGGGCTTTCCTGACATATATACCTATTGACTTCGATTTTGTATAGAGGTATTGTGAACAACTATGAACATAGGCATAGTTATCATTGTTTTAAATCTAATTTTAAATATTATTTTATGATATTAACTTGTTAATTGGAGTTTCTTCAACTCCTATGATATGATGAGGTGTTTAGGTATGATTATAGGGTGCCTCTACTACTTGTGTTCTTGAGGTTCCCTTATGAAATGACCTGATATTAGAGGCACGGTAAGTTGGTATTAGAGCCTAGGTTCATAATCAGTTGGGTGTTCATAATGTCATGACAAGTAGAGCGTATTTTTTGTGTGTGAAGTATGCCACACTTATAAAAGGAGGGCTATGAGACATCTTAGGAAATGTATCCCTTTTTTGTATTGCAATCTCAAGATATAATGTCTAAGGACTTGAATTCTTCTAATTTAGTTAGCTATATTTTAGATCATTTCTCAAAGGTGATATGAGACTCTGGAAAACACTATTAAGGGTACTAAAGATGGAGCTCATTCAACTTCTGGAGTTCAGACTCTTGCTAGGGATGCAGAATTTAGCCATTCTCATGGGGTTCCACCCTCCAAACCTTAATCATCCCCTTAAAGGGATGACACTAATTTAAAGTTTTGTCACTCTATCAACTCTTAACTCAATTGGTAACCTCTCAATCAGAGCATGGTGCTTCGACTACTGTTTCTTCTGAGGCCACAAAAATTAGCCAATTTATGAGATTGAGCCCTCCTATGTTCTCGGTACAAAGGTTGAGAAAGATTATTAAGGTTTCATTGATCAAATAGAAAAATTCTTACAAATCATGCATGCTTTGGAAATTGAAGGTGTAGAGCTTGCTTCTTACCAATTGAAAAATATAATGTACTAGTGGTACGAAGGGTGGGAGTTGTCTTGGGGTATTGATACTAGTCCAGGTTCTTGGGTGGATTTCTTTGAGGCTTTGCTCAACCATTTATTTTCTCAAGAGTTATGGGAGAAAAATATGTTTCTGTTCGTGTACTTAAAGAAAGGGAGGATGTCTGTTTAAGAGTATTCCTTGAAATTCTATCCATTGTCAAGGTATTCTCCCAAGATGGTCTTTAGCATGAGTGATAGAGTGCACAAGTTTGTCTTGAGATTATATTATGAGTTAGTTCTCGTATGTAAGGTGTCCTTGTTGATTGAGAACATAGATATCTCTATATTTATTATGTATATGCAACAAGTACAACATGAGAATAAAATGTGAGTTGAGCGTAGTAAGAATCAAGAAAGAGAGTTTTGTCCTTCCGGGAGTAGTGGTGGAGATGGTGGCAAGTGGTCATGAAAAAAGTCTCAGAGCTCGGGTTCGTTCTCATCGGCTTGTGTTTGCTCTCCATAACAAAAGTTTTGGTGTGGTCCTCGCTCCTAGTTTAGTGGTGGGTCTTAGGCACAAGGTGCCCAATTTTTGACTTGTGCTACCCAATTGTTTCCACCTTGCCCTCCTTTCAAATTTTGTTGCAAAATTCATCGTAGTCAGTGTGAGCAAGGGAAAATATACATTTCATTGTGTTCAGGTTCGGCACATAAAGTGTGAGTGCCCCATTCTAGCATCTTCTTAGGCCAATAGTCCTCTATTGCTACTCTCTCTACCCCTGCACCGAAGGGTGCCCTATCTACTACTGTTTTTGCTTTTGGCAATGACATTGGCCGAAACCGCTTGTATTCTCTTGCTACTCTTTAAGATTATGAGGCATCTCTCGATGTTTTCATATGTATGTTGAGACTTTTCTCTCGTGATGTATATTGCTTGCTTAATTCATGGATTAATCTTTCTTATGTGAACCCATATGTGGTTGTCCATCTTGATTGTGGTCTCGAGAGTGTGTTGATTCCTTTTTTGGTTTCTACCCCAACCAGAGACTCTATGATTATTAAGATATTCTATAGGGGTGTATGATCTCTACTGATGGTAAAGATACACTTGTTGACTTGATAGAGTCAGACATGGTTGATTTTGATGCTGTCTTGGGAATGGATTGAATTCATTTGCATTATACATCATTAGATTATCAAACCCATAGGTCCATGTTAAAATTCTCAAATTAGTTGGTCTTTTTAACTGAAGGGGGTTCCTTAATGCTAAAGGAAAGGTTTATTTCTTATCTTAAAGCCTGAAAGTTGATTTTGAAAGGGTTTTTGTATGTTTTGGTTCGAGTTAAAGATTCTAACTCAGAAGAGCTTTCTCTAAAAGCCATCCCTGTGGTAAATGTGTTTCCCAAAGTATTTCTCGATGATCTTTCTAGTGTTTCTCCTGATAGGGAAATTGATTTTGGGATTGACCTTGTTTTAGACACTTATTCGATCTCTATTCCTCGTTCTAGTATAGCCTCAGTGGATTTGAAAGAACTTAAGAAGAAATTGAAATACCTCTTAGATAAGGGTTTTATCAGGCCTAGTGTGTCTCCTTGGGGTACCCTATATAGTTTGTGTGTAAGAAGGATGGTTACCTTTATATGTGCATTGATTATTATTAGTTGAACAAATTGACCGTACAGAATAAGTATCCCCTTCCTAGGATCGATGATTTGCTTGATCAACTTTAGGATATGAAGTGTTTGGCTTAGATTAACCTTAGATTGGGTTATCATCAACTTAAAATTAGGGATGCAGATATCCCTAAGACTGCCTTTTAAACCTAGTATGGTCACTATAAGTTTCTTGTCATGTACTTTGGGTTGACCAATAACTCGATGACATTCATGGATTTGATGACTAGGGTGTTCTGTCCGTTCTTTGACATGTTTATCATTGTTTTCATCTATGATATCTTAGTATACTCTTAGAATGAGGCAGATTATGTAAATCACCTCCGCACCGTATTACAATCCTTAAAAAATCATCATTTGTCGAGTTCTCCAAGTGTGAGTTTTGGTTAAAAGTTGTGCCTTTTATTTGTCATGTAATCTCTAGTGATGGGTTGATTGTGGATCAGTAAAAGATTGTGGCGGTTAAGAAGTAGCCTACACCTATGGCTCCAACTGATATTTGGACCTTCATGGGTCTAGCCGGTTATTATAAATGGTTTGTGGAGAACTTTTCCACTGTAGCTGCCCATTTACCAAATTAACCAAAAACACGGTTATGTTTTTATGGTCCGATGCGTGTTAGGGCAGTTTTGAGAATTTAAAAGATAAATTGACTTGCGCTGGGATTATGACCTTGCCCGAATGTAGTGATTATTTTGTGATATATTTTGATACTTCTTTTATTGGTCTTGGGTGCGTGTTGATGCAATATGGTAGGGTGGTGGCCTATGCTTTTAGGCAAGTGAAAGTTCATACGAAGAACTACCCTACACATGACTTAGAATTATTAGCCGTGGTCTTTGCTTTGAAAATTTTGTGGCAATATCTCTATGGTGTTCATGTTGATATATTTTTAGATCAGATGAGCCCTAAATATGTGCTTCCCCAAAAGGATTTAAATCTACGGCAAAGAATGTGGCTTTAGCAATTAAAAGACTATGATATAAGCCTTCATTACAATCTCGATAAGGTAAATGTAGTCACCAATGATCTTAGTAGGTTGTATATGAGGAGTTTGGCCCATGTTTATGAGGATAAGCGAGAATTGGTGAGAAAGTTTCACCGATTGGCTAATCTTGTAGTTTGACATGTGGACTCTAAGGAGGGTGGTGTATTTGTGCATCTGATATCTCAATCGTTTCTTGTTGTTCAGCTAACAGCAAAGTAAGTATTTGACCTTGAATTGATGAAGATCAAGAGTAATGTAGGTCAACATAAGCTTACAAACTTTGTGATTGGAGGTGATGGTATCTTAAGGTACCAAGGTAGGCTATGCATTCCCAGCATTGATAGATTGAGAGAAAGGGTCATGGTCGAGGCTCATGGGGCCTGTTATGCTATTAGTCCGTTTCAACCAAAATGTATCATGAGCTAAGAGAGTTATATTTGTGGAATAATATAAAGCATGATGCTTCTATCCATGTGGCTAAGTGTATGGTGTTCCAATAAGTAAAGGTTGAGCACTTGAGACACAGTGGCCTATACCAAGAAATTGTGATGCCTGAGTGGAAATGGGGGAAATTAATATAGATTTTGCTACCAATCCTCTTATATACCGAAATAAATATGCCTCTATTTGGCTCATTGTAGATTGAATGACCAAAACCACCCATTTTTTGCCCATGAGGATAAATTTTTTGACGGAGGATTATACTAAGTTGTATCTTCCAGAGATCATGAAGTTCTATAGTGCTTCGGTGTCTGTTATCTTATATCGTGGTCCTTTATTTTCATCCCACTTTTTTAAGTCATTCTAAAAGGGTTTTGGCACTAGAGTGTTCCTTAGTACCACTTTCCACCTAGAAACAGATGGTCAAGCGAAGAGAACTATATAAAGATTGGAGGATATGTGGCAGACTTGTGTAATTGACTATGGTGGTAGTTAGTATGACCACTTTTCTTTGATTTAATTCACTGTAATAATCTCTACCACTTTAGCATTTGTATGGAGTCTATTGAAGCAGTATATGGTAGGAGATGTCGATCTCCTATTAAGAGGTACGAAGTTGGCAAGGTTAAGTTGCTTGGGCCCAATTTAGTTCACCAAACCTTAGTAAAGGTAAAGTTTATTTGTGATATATTGAAAACCACTCAAAGTCGCCAAAAGTACTATGATAATGTGTGGTGTATGGACTTTGAGTTTAATATGGGTGATTGGGTATTCTTGAAAGTGTCTCCCATGAAGGCAGTGATGAGGCTAGGTAAAAAAAAGCTTAGTCAGCGCTATATTGGTTCCAACTTTATTGTGAAGAGGGTATGCAATGATTCTTGTAAGTTGGATTTTACTCCTAGTATGAACTCCATTCACCAGGTTTTGCATGTCTCTATGTTGCAGAAATGTGTGGGAGACTATTCCTTGGTTGTTCCCTCTGAAGATGTTGGTATCTCAGACTCTTTGTCATGTGAAGAGATCCCAGTGAGGATCTTGGATCTGTAAGTTCACCAATTATGAACAAAGGAAGTGGCTTCGGTAAAGGTTCTATGGAGTAAGCAAAAGTTCAAGAAAGCTAATTGGGAGGGGAAAGAGGATATTAAGTCCAAGTATCTATATTTATTTCCCATTCCAGAAGCTTTTGATAGAAGTATGTGTTCATCTCCTTACCTTGATGTATGTCTTAATAGGTGATGGGTTGAAGTCCCCAAGCTTTGAATTTATTTATGTCATTGTTAAACAAAAAATTAAAGTTCCCAATATGTGAATTAATTTGTGTCTTGTTGGACCATGGGTTTATGACCCTAATGCTTTGAAATAGTGTGTGTTGTGTTATGATGAGTTTAAGTCTCTAATACCTTGAGTTGATTCATGTTCTTAGTATATGAAGGGGTAAAGTCTCCAATGCTTTGAGTTGCTCTATATCTTTGATGAGTTAATAGTTTGAAATCCCTAAGTAGTGAAATGATAAAGTGTTGGATAAGTAATGGGTTGGAGTCCCAAGACGAATGAATAAAGTGGTTGCTCGGTGATGATCATGGTATGCATTGCGTTGTATCCTTGTTGTGTTCTTGTTTCTAACTTATGTATAGGTTGCTTGATGCATGTTGATGTGTTTACTTATGTAAATTCCTGCCTTACTCTTCATCCATACACGAATGATCCCAAGTGTGGGAGAATTGAAACACCTCGACTTTGAGCCATTGAGAAAAAAGTTTTGGTGACTCTGAGTTGGGTACAACTTGGGACTTGAGTTTTATGCTAGGTAATTATAACAAGCCGCATTTTGGGATAGAACGTAAACCGTTATTCTTTCACATAGAGGTTGCAAAATTCGTGAATCCTATCCAAATTTAATGTGTAATCAATTATGTAGTGTATAAATCTAGTTGAGCATGAATTGAGATCATAGAAGTCCCTTAACTCAAAGACGGGTTGAAAGCTTTCCTATCGTTCAAGTTTTAGAGAACATTGACTCTTGGGTCAACTTCAATCGATCATAACTTACTATTTATGACGAACTGGGTGTCCTACTAAATATCAAATGAATGATCTTCCAATATTCTTTCCATCGATACAAAATTCACCCAAAATGGACACTTAGTGAAAAAGTTAGAGCATTTTTAGTGTCAACATTCCCGTTTGACTGGCCACCGCATCGCGATGAGCCTTAAATTAACAATTATCAATTCCAGTAGCTGATCGCAATTTCCAGCGCATTGCGGTGAAGCATTATACAGCGTTCCAGTCTCAAATTTTTAATTCTAAGGTCAAACTAGGCATTTCCCAAGGCCCCAAACCCATCAAAACACGAGATTTAATCCCAAATACACCTAAATACATACACTTTCACCGAAATTCATCAAGAATGCTCTCTAGGGTTTCAAACAAGAATCCCAAATAATTCAAGATTCAACCGTGAGTTTTTGAAGATAATTAGAGATTTGGAATCCCCAATCCGTAAGCTTGAAGAATCATCATTATTCTTCGAAATAGAGGTACGTCGGGTTGTCCTAAATTTAATGGGCATATTTTCAAAAAGAATTTTACGCAAGACTTTAAATTTATACAAGTATATGTATTTTTTTACAAATGGGGGTTTTCAATTGATACAAATAACATGTTTTGATATATTATTTTGAAAGAATTATTGAGATATCATAGGGTTGTTTGTTTGAATGTATTTGAATTGTTGAATTGTGAACTTGTCACCTGAAATTTCCAAAGGGTTCGAAGTACATGAGTTGTGAATTTTGTAAATTCCCCATGATAATATTTATACCCCATATTATACTAGTATTAAACCATTGAGAGCATGAGTTTTGCAATTGATATGATATCACTCATAAATGATTAAACTTCTTGAATAATTACATGCTGAGAACCATGGTGTATGTGTTTTAATGGTGTAAAAGTCATACATATGTGAATGTGGTAAATGGTATGAGAAGTTGGAAAGTTGATTTGATATTGATGACTTGCAAGACGGGTATGATGATATCCTGCCGAGTATGACGTGTGATTGATTAAAATAAGTTTTATGCATTGATTTTGTGAGATAGGTGGTTACTCGAAGAAATCACTAGTCAAATGACTGTACACTGGAAACCAAATTTCCTTTCATGGGAATTTGGTAACCTGCTGTGTGATCTTGTGTATCTGACATTATGTCATCCCAAATTTGGACTATTGTTAGGAGCCCTGCTTTGTGATCTTGTGCACTACCATACTTCATTGGGATGAGATACCCTGCTGTCTGATCTTGTGTGTCTTTTCCTCACTTATACTCTAATCTCGGCGGCAACCAAAATTTGACAGTTGGTGAAAATATGAAATTGTAGGATGTACCACCTAGCTCAGATGTGTTGCATTTTTGTCGAAAATCAGTATACTATGCCCATTTATTTTCAAAATCATTACGCAATAATGTGTTTTATAACAACTCTCATTTAGTTTATATAAAAATCTCTATTTTGTTTTGGATTACTCTGCGTACCAGTACTTTATATTGACCCCATTCCCTCCCAGGTTCAGAGGCACAGTCTAGGGGTTCAGATAATCAGTAGATTCTTCAACCAGATTTGAAGAGTCAAGTGGTGAGCCTTCTATATTACGAAAGGCCTGATGTCTGGCATTTTATTTATTATTTAATAATTTTAGGTCTACTGGGGGCCTTGTCCCAGTTTTCAGACAGTTGTTTGTTTTAGTCATGTAGTAGAGATTTTGTAGATGGTTTTCAAATGTCGGTAGATGTTATGGGACATTATTTCCCATTATTGATTTTATGATACTCGTGACCATGTTTTCGTAATATTATGTATCTTCCACATTTCTTTTTATCATATGAATTATGTGTATGATTACTAAATAGATAGGGGTGTTTCGGGCCTTCATAGTTTGGAATGTTCTTCATGGCCAAGGCTAAGGTTTAGGTCGTGACAAACTTGGTATCAGAGCACGGTTCATGGTCCCTACGTGTCTATGATATCATATTGGGTAGAGTCTTGTTTATGGGTTTGTTGCACGCCACAGTTATAAGCAGGAGGATGTAAGGCATTTAGGAATATCTCTCTTTCTTCATGTTCTAGTTTGTGCTATGGAGTCAGAATGTTCCTTTCCATACTCTAATTCGTGCTCTGGTGTTGTCCATCCAAAAGTAAATTCATCCTAATTATTTTTTTTGATGTTCTCAGATGTGTCTCATTATTGGGTAAATCAAGTGTAGAAGTTCAGAATCTAAATAGTATGGTCCTTCTTATTGAGCCATAAAGATTATAAAAAAAATATTGTGCAAGGACTTGAGAAGATTCTGTTAGTGCTTCAGAGTTTATTGATTCTGGTGTAAACTTTGATATTGATGAAATCATACTTTCCAGCCTGCGGTATTAAGTGTATTCAGTCCCTTTCAGAATTTATGTTGCAAATGTCACCCTTAAGGGGGATGATGAGTAACAAAATATTGGAACTGTATTTCCGCCCGAGTAGTAGAAGTATATGTTAAGTGTCGGTGTCATGACCTATTGGAAGTGATGTTGGACCAAGAAGTTGGTGATGTGAAGTCACAAATTTTAAAGTTAGTGTGAGGATGACTTTTGTGTAAATAAATATTTTAGTTTAATAACCAATGTTTGAGAATGATTTACCCCTTTATGGTGATAGACTAATGTGGTAGCTAGTAGCATGTGTGGCTTGTATGGTAGTCCGTGGAGGAAGTGTTTAACTCAGAATTTTATTTATACAAAGTAAGATATGTATTCTTGGGCCATTGAATATTTTGTGTCAATTTTTTATCTCTTGTAATCTTCATATCATTATGTTGTTGAAAACAAAGTCTAATGAAGCCGTGTGTGGCCTATTTCGATCCACTAGCAATTTATTGTTCTTCCTGTTATTCTTATGTTGCTTGGAGCTGGGGGTTTAGAGGCAAAACGGCAAGAAAAATGTTAAGGGCAGTTTATTGAATATATGTATAGACAAATCTTATTGCATGAGATCGAGTTGGTAATGGAGGGGAATTGTTGTTTGCTCGAAGCATGAAAATGGCTAGATTAGCCAGTAAGTTATAATTATAGACTCGTGGTTGTTTGTGGAATCAGAAGGTAGTATAAATGTGTGCTTGAGTAAGTAAGTGTGATGTGAGGTAGTGGTATAAATAGATAAGATTGTATGGTGTATGATATAAGATTAAGGTTGACCATGTTTATTATGTGATTTAACCCCTTGATCTTCTTTTCCTTAGTAGATGTAAACTAGTACTTCATGTGACAAGGTATGAAATGGATTTTGAGCTATAATAGTGATGTCATGGAGGAGATTGTGATTGTAGATAGTATTTGAATGAAATGAGTAGTTGGAGTTGATTTCCCAATTTGATGGACTAGTGTATTGTGTTGCATGCTTTGCGTTATTAGTGGTAGACGATGGATGCTAGACTATAGGCTTGTATTATAGATTTTAGAATATGGTGGTGAGAATAGTATTTTATAATTAATGATGTATGACTTATCAGAATGAATTAGTAGGCTTGATATGATTTGTGAAAGAGCCCAAGTTGAAGATTTATAAAAATTTTAAGAGGTAATCTAGAGGGATATGTGTATATGAGGACGAGTGTCAAAATAATGAATTGGGGTTGAATCATTAAGTAGTTAAAAACATGGGTATATTGGAATAAGTTGAACCCCAGGTAGTAGGTTATTAATAAAGTTTTATGCATATAAGTGTATACTGTACCTAGTATGTGTTTTTGAAATGTGTAGAATGGGGAGGGGGGGTCTAAACAAGACTCAGGGGTTGTTGTTGTTTTATGGCATTCGTTATAGCAAAATTCAGGAAATATAGGAATGAAATATGTTCCTTCGGTATAGTTTTACAGATTTTGTTAAGTTGTTGATTATGTTATTTGAGGTGTAATGATTGTATCTGAAGGAAATTGAAGAGGCAGTGTTAAGTAGAAGTGTAGGTGTCTATGCACATTGAAATATTTGTCGTAAGTTGATGACTCTGAAAGTTAGAAGAAAATGTTCTAGAAAATGATATAGTACCGTTGTATTTGGGATTAATAAGAGAAGTTTGACTTTATGTATAAACTGATACCCCTTTTGTGATAAGGAGTGTGGGTGCATGCACTCACGAGAGTGAGAGTTATAGAGTGCTGGCTAATGACGCTAGCGAATCTTAAGAATAGCATTTTTTCAGAAAGCAAGGCCTTCCGAGTTTAGTACATCAGTGAGAGTTTAGAGTTGAAGTTTATAATGATGTCTCATTTGCGTAGAGGTTGTGGCTATAGATTTTGATGTGAGGCTATGTCTGCAAGTCTAGCGGTGTGACTTTGATCTAAGGGGGAGATGGGGAATTAAGTTAGTTCCCAAATTTTTCTCAATTTGACAAGTTGTCGGGGAGAAATCATGATAAGTCTATTCAGAGATTATTTTGCTAATGTCTTATGTCATCTGTTCAAGTAATGCCTGTGCCTATTATTCGAGTTTCCCATGGACTTATGTCTATGATATGACCTCCAAACTAGAAGCAATTATGTCTCTCAGTAGTCCAGTCTTTCATGTATTTAAGCCATATGTTATGTTGTTCATGACCCATAAAAATCTATGTCTCTCAGCATGCTTGGTCTTAAGAAAATATGATTCTATATGTCATTGATTCATTCTATGTTGGGTTTAGCCAAAGTGATAAGGTTTCTGCAAACTTACGCAAAAATCTCAATTCCTTAAATGAGGAGCAATCGCTTCAAGAGGAAATCCTTGTCTTAGTTGAGATGTAACTGTCTGTCGCATTCTCGACTCAATAGCACTCTTTGTGGCACGTATGGAGAGCTTGTAACCTGAAAACTTTTCTAATAAGTTCAAAGATTTATTCATATTTATGAATAAAGAGGTAGTTCGGGTAAAGTTTTAGATTTTTTGGACCACGTTTGAGATGCGTTTAAGTAAGCAAACCAGTGGATCAATGCTATGTCGGCGTGCAGCTTCGGTAATTGCGTTGGACAAACTGCTGTCTCAATGCGATCTCGATGAGTCACATCTCATATCGCGTCGGGTGCCTAGTTTATCTTACCGATTTTTCCAAATCCAGGAGGGGAATCCCATCTCTCTCCCTCTTTTTGTCTTGATATATGCACCAATACTTCTCCATGTGCTCTTTCCTGAGAATTCATATTGTATTGTGTTTTCCGAATGACTCTTTACTTATAATCCAGAGACTTGTTATATAGACCACCTTGTGGTTATTCTATCATATCTTCATTTCATATCCTTTCTTGAGTAGTGCAATGAGTAGAAGTTATGGTTTAATGGTGTTATTTCCATTCTTGACAATTATTCTCTTGTCTCTTACTGACCCTCCGTATGATAGTATAATGGTTGCTGTAGAAAAATGGTGATGTGTTAGGTAGAGGAGTAGATGTGCTTGAAGGTTAAAAAAAATTGATGTGATTCTCAAGCTGAGGTTATAGGTGTAAAGGAAAAAGAAAGAGGTGATCTTTTGTTGTGTGAATTAGCTAAGAAGGAGGATTGTGGTGAAAACTATTTGTAAAGTAATTTAAATTGTTGGTCTTGGTGTGTAGATCCATGAATATGGTTTAATTGATTAGGCTTGAACATTGTGACTATTGAAAACACAAATTTGTGTGCTATGTGGTTAGTACCCTCTTAATTAAAAACCCAAGAGTGTTTGATGATATTGATGAGGAGAAGAATTTCTTAATGGGATGTATAGTAAATGGTCCTGTAGCTTAAGTTACCACCTTGTTACTCTGAGTTAGACTTCAACATAAAAAATACTTTGCACTGAGGCTCAAACTCTTGTGGTTAGATGTGTGATGGAAGAATTGTAGGTTGGAAGTGAAGAAGTGTGTTGTTTGTTGTTTGGACATGGATGAGTAGTGTTTCAAAGTGCAATATCTATTTCATTGTATCATGAAAAATGGAGAATGATTCTATCCCAACCTTCCGCGAAAAATCTTCTTTCATTATTAGTACCAATATAAATTCGGTCTATGATCACCAAATAAATCCCAGCCTTATGCTTGGAAGATTATTATGCATAAAACTCATGTGCAAGTCATCCCTATGTAAAGTCTCATTATATCATGTTTCGTGCTTACAAGTTTCACTAGGGGTTATCATGAAGCGTGTTTACTAGCATTCCATATTTTGTCGAGGAAAAATGTTTAATGTGAGACTATGCTCTTTATTCTAAACTTTTAGTACTTCAACAAGTACCTACCCATCATTCGGGGATGAATGATCCCAATGGGGAGATAATCTAGCACCACGCATTTTGAGCTAGAACGTAAACCGTTATTCTTTCACATAGAGGTTGCAAAATTCTTTAATCCTATGCAAATTTAGTGTGTAATCAATTGTGTAGTGTGTGAATTTACTTGAGCATGAATTGAGATCATAGAAGTCCCTTAACTCAAAGACGGGTTGAAAATATTCCTATCGTTCAATTTTTATTGAATGCTGGAACTTGGGTTAACTTCAATCTATCATAACTCATTATATATAAGAAACTGGATATCCTACTATATATCAAATGAAAGATCTTCGAATTAGATTTCCATCGATACCAAATTCCCCTAAAACGGACACTCAGTGAAGAAGTTAGAGGATTTTTAGTGTCAGCATTCCCGTTTGACTGGCCACCACATCGCGATGAGCCTTAAATTGGTAATTGTCAATTCTAGTAGCTCATCGCTATTTGCAGCGCATTGCAGTGAAGCCTTATATGCGATCTAGTCCCAAATTTTAAATTCTAAGGTTTAACTAGACATTTCCCATGGCCCCAAAACCATCCAAACACGGGATTTAATCCCAAATACACCTAAGTACATACACTTTCACCAAAATTCATCAAGAATGCTCTCTAGGGTTTAAAACAAGAATCCCAAATAATTCAAGATTCAACCGTGAGTTTTTGAAGATAATTAGAGATTTGGAATCCCCAATCTGTAAGCTTTAAGAATCAATCATTATTGTCCGAAATAGAG
This sequence comes from Capsicum annuum, assembly GCF_002878395.1. NCBI lineage: Eukaryota > Viridiplantae > Streptophyta > Magnoliopsida > Solanales > Solanaceae > Capsicum > Capsicum annuum. The sequence continues at coordinate 56,864,558 of NC_061117.1, forward strand.
GTACGTGGGGTTGTCCTAAATTTCATAGGCATGTTTTCGAAAAGGAATTTATGCAAGACTTTAAATTTATACAAGTATATATATGTTTTTACAAATAGGAGTTTTCAATTGATACAAATAACATGTTTTGATATATGATTTATAAAGAATAATTGAGATATCATCGGGTTGTTTGTTTCAATGTATTTAAATGGTTGAATTGTGAACATATGACCAGAAATTTCAAAAAGGTGTGATGTACATGAGTTGTGAATTTTCTAAATTCCCCATGATAATGTTTATAACCCATATTATACTAGTGTTAAACAATTGAGAGCATGAGTTTTGCAATTGATAAGACATCACTCATAAATGATTAAAACTTCTTGAATAATTGCATGTTGAGAACCATGGTGTTTGTATTTTAATGGTGTGAAGTCATACATATGTACATGTAGTAAATGGTATGAGAAGTTGGAAAGTTGATGTGATATTGTTGACTTGCAAGCCGGATACGATGATACCCTGCATAGTATGATGTGTGATTGATTAAAATGAGTTTCATGCATTGATTTTGTGAGATAGGTGGTTACCCGAAGAAAGCACGAGTAAAATGACTTAACGCTGGAAACCATGTTTGCCGACTAGGGAACTTGGTACCCTGTTGTGTGATCTTGTGTACCTAACATTATGTCATCCCAAATTAGGATTACGGTTAGGAGCCCTGCTTTGTGATCTTCTGCACTGCCATACTTGATTAGGTCGAGATACCCTGCTGTGTGATCTTGTGTGTCATTCCCTTACTTGTACTCTAATCTCGGGGTCAACTGAGATTTCACAGTTGGTGAAAATATAAAACTGTAGTGGGTACCACCTAGCTCAGATGTGTTGCATTGTTGTTGAAAAATCAGTATACCATGCCCATGTATTTTTGAAATCATTTTGCAAAATGTGTTTTATAACAACTGTCATTTAGTTAATATAAAAATCTCTACTTTGTTTTGGATTACTCTTCGTACCAGTACTTTGTATTGACCCCCTTCCGTTCTAGGTTCGGAGGCACAGTCCAGGGGTCCAGATAATCAGTAGATTCCTCAGACAGATTTGAAGAGTCAAGTGGTGAGCCTTCTATATTCTGGAAGGCCTGATGTCTGGTAGTTTATTTATCATTTAATAGTTTTGGGTCTACTGGGGGCCTTGTCCCAGTTTTCAGACAATTGTCTGTTTAAGTCATGTAGGATAGATTTTGTGGACGGTTTTCAGATATCGATAGTTGTTATGGGACATTATTTCCCATTATTGATTTCATTATACTCGTGACCATGTTTCCTTAATATTGTGTATCTTCTGCATTTCTTTTTATCATATGAATTATGTGCATGATTACCAGATAGATTGGGGTGTTTCGGGCCTTTATGGTTCAAAATGCTCGTCACGGCCAGGGCCCCAGTTCGGGTGGTAAAATTAATGATTCATACCCTTCACCCAATCCCTTTTAGTACCTTGAGTAGTACATTAAGGTATCGTACTATCTTCTATACAACAAGGACATCCGTTAGTCATAACCAGTGTATTCTAGTCGCATACTAAACTATACAAAGTCTTAATGCCGAGTAGATTGTTTTGGTCACGAAAAAAGCTTATGATTTGAGGGTGAGTCTTATACTTTTAATAAGACTTAATGGTTCCATCTCATAGCCACAATAGTATGGTTGACCTTGTAGAAGCCCAGTGTACCAGTTAGGGCACCACTTGTACCCTAGGTCATAATTTCCATAGAAACCGTAAATGGGAGTCGTACCTCTGCATGAGTGGACTTTGTAACTTTTAACCGAGGACTTTTTGGTTATTTCCCCTGCCTAATAACCTAAACCCTCTCACTATTTAAGGCATTGTATCCTCCTAAGTCTTTATTTACAAAACTCAAACACTTTTATAAACTCTAAAGGCTTCTTGTTGCAAATTAGAGGCTAGGGTTTGGAGGTGTTCATCTAGTGTCAAGGAAGAGTCAAGATTTTTTCTATGTTATCTTGTTTAGGGGATGTATCTATGACCCTATTTAAATAAGTCGAAACCCATGTATTTCATAGTTCGATTAGTAAAAGTATATGGTATTTTTTAGTCAAATGAAAAGGGTTTTGTTACCTATCAACAAATAATGATAATTCTTTCTTATATTTGTCTTGGTACATGTTATTGATGGTAGATTGTACATGTGGGTTCTTTTAATATGTTGTTTCACATGAGGGTCTTGACTAACCATAATAATTATGATACTTACCATAAATATAGCCTGGTTGAAGGTACACATCTAAGGTGTTTGTGAAAATGTTTAAGTAAGTTGTCTAGTAATATATTATTTGCATATTGAGCTACAACAATGGCCTGATAAGTATAAATCATTGATAATGATGCTATTAAAGGTATGGTAATCCATTTAAGGTATGATGATAACCTTGTTAAGCTAATGACTAATAAAAGGTTGAAGTCCCTCAACCTGAAATATGAACTCGAATGGTGTATTGAACTAATGAGTGGTATAAGAATGCTAGCGAAATGTGAATGTCTTGTGAGGGTCTTGATGACCATAAAATGAATTTTTTGATAATTGGAATAAAGGCATTGGCTTATTGAAATGGTTGAAATGAAGGATCCCATAAGGACCATGTGGTCATGACTAATAGTGAATTGGTTAAAATAGATATAGTCCTTAAAAAAGTTGTATTGAATGGGAGATGATGCATGGGCATAAGGTAAAGTATCAAATGTTAACTAATGATGGTTGCGATGGCTTGAGGTCAAATTCCCTTGCTTTATAAATGGCTTGAATCAAATTCTCCCACTTTATGAAGAGGTTTGGAGGTAAAAGTACCTTGCCCAATGAAAACAGTTGAGGTTAAAGTCCCTTGCTTAAAGAGGTCTCTTGACGTAAGAGAACCTCGCCGAATAGAATGGCTTGTTGTTAAATTCCAAGTATGGACTGAGGTTGGAGTCCTTTGCCTAATGTGGGAGCACGAGGTAAAAGTCCTATGCCTATTTGATTGTGTGGACATGTGGTTGAGGTCCCATATCATTTTGAATGTGTGTATGGCTAGAGCCCTTTTGTTTGAATGATTGTGTATGTGGTTAAAGTACTTGGTTAATGAATGAGTAAGCCTGGTTGAAGTCCTTTATCTTAGTGTATTTAATTGTGGTTAGAATCCTATGCATACTGTGAAAAGTTTAAACTATAGGCATTGATGGTTAGAGTCCCCCATTTCATGCCTAATGAATGAAGGTTTCATAATGTTGATGAGCCTTGATAAGTTGATTGGCATGTAATATATATATGTATGGTTAGATGTATGAACGTAAAACAATGTGATATATTGATTTGTTGTTGTTTGATGATGTACCTTATCATTTATCCTTGAGTTATATGCTAGTGTCCCATCCGCTGATAGTCTCCAGACACTACGTCCCCATGTGACGTAGGGGTCAGATCATCTTCTTCCTTGCCTGCGCAGTGATTAGACGATCATGCAGTTCGTATTGGCTTGAAGGGGTGAGCTTCCTTAAATTCAGAATACAATCACTTCTTAGTCCTTATCCTTAGACTTAGTCTCTTTAAGACTTGGTTTGTCTATAGTTTGGGGCTTATCCCAACATATATACCTATTAACTTCGGTTTTGTATAGAGGTATTATGAACAACTGTGAACTTGGGCATAGTTATCACTATTATGAATCAAATGTTGAATATTATTCCGCGATCTTAACTTCTAAATTGGAGTTCCTTCGACTCCTATGATATGATTAGGTGTTTAGGTTGGGTTATGGAGTGACCTCTGATATATGTATGTTTGAGGTGCCCATATGACATGGCTCGAAGTTCGGGGAATATCATAATCACTAGTAGATGAATCAGACAAATCTAATAGATATACCCAATATATAACGATATCAATATCAAAACCACTTCTCTGGGATGAAATAGCCACAAGCAAAGAACGGACCTCAAAATAGTCAGTCTCACAAATGGGTTATATAGAAAGTGATAGCCAAAGTGAAAAACCTTCTAACACATAAGGTAAGTCTAAGAGTCTCAAACTCAAAAATAGGCAGTATAACTAAATTGTCAACTCTACGACAATACAAAACCACAAAAGGTCAACTTACTTTCAATATCACATTACATTAATGAATCAAACTAAAACAACTAAACAAGGGGGAATGTAATCTACCTTACCTTGCTATGGGAAAGATATTATGAAATCGGGTTATATTAACTCATGCCACCGAATAATAATCGTAAGGAAATGAAATTTTAACTAGATAACACTATTCTATGTAGCTACCGAGCGAGGATCTATTACATGAAGTAATAATATCAAATAATATTAATAACCTCAAGCAGTGATAGCAGTACTAACAACAATAACAACATCAATATAATGAATAGGTGGTACAAAAATGAACATCAATATCATGTACCACTCAAGGGACACAATAAGGCTAATGCGCCTAGATAAATGGGACTCAAACCTAATAGATACATCCACTGGGAGAAAATGTCATTATAGATCTACTCCACACACTTCAAAAATAATAAACAATGGAGTAGTCATAAAATCATGAACTCACTAATAAGGAAAAGAATAACTAATATGAACTCATCAAGACATAAAATCATCAATGGGTACAAAGATCACAATGCACAGATTGAAAGAATTAAATATGGGGAAATAAAAGTACACTGAGCATGGTGAAATCTCCAATCATATGCCAGACAGATCTAAGGGTGAATAAATCTGAATGGGTCCATACGCGGACTGACCAATCAAAATGTCAACTGAGGTACTAAGCATACTATCTCTAACTAAAGGTTCCATAGTAATCATAAGGCTAACATGAATGATCTGAAAGACTAGAAAATGAGGAAACTCTCTAGACTAATAGCCAATCTTTCTGCCGTCGTAGCAAACACCAGGAGAACCAACATTGCGAGAAAACAAATTAAACCAAAATTGTTGGCCAACTGATGCTAAGAGAACTCTCTATTACAAATGATCATCCTTCCCACAATTATAGCATACCTCAAGAAATATAGGCTAGGGAGGAATACAGGGTAACTCAGTCTAATCAGCTAACTCATATCTGGGGCATTCTTTGAGTTTATATCACATCACGACAAAAAACAAAACAAGATCACAGAACAGTTTGATAGACTACCGTCGTAATCAGGAATAACCATCATCATCTGAAGACCTACACCAAAAACTCTGCATTGTCAGTGAGAAGTCTGGCCACTATGATCACCATTACTAATCTGAGAACCATCCATAGTCTTAAATGCAACCTACGTAGGGATAATAGACTGCAAGTGAAACTAATCTCTACCAAATGGATCCTGACTCCCAGATAAAGTACCAATAGCACAATCAAAGGGCATGGGTTCTTCTTATCTTTCTCTATAAGTCAAAATACAAATTATCTCTATGGACCACCCATAATGAACCATCTAAAGAGAGGAAGACCCATCTGCTATTAAAGTCTCTAACCCTAAACAGAGTGACAATGCTAGTCCTCTAATAACTTCTTGCACCATGACCTTCTTAGAAGTATATAGCATAGAAAAATGCATAGCCCACTTATGAAATCAATTTTCATACTCAAAATAGGTAATGAACTCTGGTGAACACCAATATACCTAACTATGGTCTATAAACTTCTTGATAAGTCAAATGTCATTCGGGCTGGGAGAGATGTGCGACATAACTTAGGTTCCAAATGCTAAACCTTGAAGGGTTGAAATAGTCCTACACTTTGTTGGAGCTTAAGTTGTCCCTTAATTCTTTGGATGACCTTAAAGATCTTCAGTATCCATCTCTGACTCTCTAGTCCAACGTTGTGCGGAAGCTCAATAAAGACATCTTAAAATCTCATCCACATCTATCGATCATCTTGTTTCACCCATTTGGCGACAAAATAGAGTCAAAGAATGTGTTTAATGTTCATAGAAATGGAAACAAAAGGAAAGGAGTCAAGAAATGTATTTCCTAAGAATGTCCCTGTAGCCTCCCGAAGATAGATTACAGACGTCTTTACTTTGATCTATAGGACTTTACTAAGACATAACTCTTGTACTAATAAACTAATAAAGCCTAGGCTCTGATACCAATTTGTCACGATCCAATTTCTCAGATCCTGATGGAGCCTACTACAACCCACTAGTAGGTAAGCCAAACCCATTGTCCGAGATGCCTAGTAATGGACTACTCAAATAGATAAACTAAAGAATTCAGAATCTCTAAAATACAAGATCAATTACACAACATAATCCCTAAAGTCGATGGTATAAAAAGAGTACAAATTGAAATACCAAGGGAATTACACTGATAAAATTTTATCTCTGAATATAATATAGAGACTAGTATAATATATAAGAGAGAGGAAGTCAATACTCCAAATGTCAAGAGATCACTCTAAAGTATCCTAACTATAGGCTGCTCTGTACGATGAACACATCAATGACAATAACCCGAATAATAAGTTATAGGCTGCAGAAATTAGTATTAGTACCAAACTTGTAGTAATTAGTAGGCAACTACCGACTGAGCTCCAGGGATAACGAAGATAAATACAACATATAAATATAATGGAAACTACACCCAATTTTTAGCAATCATATAAGATAGTAAATAACATAATAAGGATATACTATCTTGTTCATATCGGACAGACTAACATATTAGGCTAAGGAAGTAATAAGAATGCTCTATCTTCTTCCATCCTTACTTAGGAATCTCAACACTATACCATATATCATTGGTCCATATATCAAGTAAAAGTTGAAGGACGATATATATAATTATAAAAATCCAAGAAATATGTATATAATATGAGTAAGTAAAGGAAAAGAGGGGTATATAGTAATACCATAGTTATATATAGCTAACTATGCATATATATAAGAGTATGTAAGTACAGTCTAAATTATCAAACTAGCTATTTAAGACATCATAATCATAGCAAGAGCTAGTGCTAGAATACTCATTATTCTAATCCATAAATTAAGTCATCAGTTGGTCATGCATAAGTAATACAATCCTAAGATAAAATAGGTCAAAATCTTACCTTGAGTTCCAATACTGAAACAATGACAAATCTATTATAATCTAGCCATAAAAATGAACATACCAATAATAATATACGAGAAATAATGTTAATAAGAACGCGAGAAACTAGCTAGTCGAGAAAACTAAATACCTAGCTGAACCTATCATGTGCCACTATCGACCAAGGCTCAGAAGATTTAATCAACATATAACACACCACGAGGAGTATACATCACACATACCTATGCAACTCACCAAAAGGGCTGATAGATATATGCACATAATGGTGAAAAACAATGTGCATAAAAGAATGAACGTAGCAGAATCCACGATATCATAACTAATCTAAGTGGAATAATATCATCATCTTAAATGGCATCATCATAACTATCATCATCATAAACACCATCATCATAATCATTATTGTCGTGTATATCTATATAATAGTCATACATAGGGCAAGCCAAACTCGAACCTATAGATGTCTACATAGGCACACCAATATAATCATTCTTTGACATTTTTGGGTAACATCACATCATCATAACATCCTTCGTCCTTACCAGGTATCATCACATCATTATAGTATTCTCTGACCTTGTAGGGTAGCATTAAATCATCATAATATCCTCCAACCATTTTGCATATCATCATATTATTATTGTATTTTCTGACCTTGCCGATTATCAAAACATCATCACAATTTCTGAATCAATGTCAATAATAGAGATCAAGACCTACGAGGTCTAAAGTAAAGAGCAAGTCCCACGAAGGCTAATGTAAATAAACATGTAAGAAAAATCAAGGTAGAGTGTATTCATCGTTCATCAACAATGTCACATTATCAATAAGTATAAATATAACATGAATATTATAACTATCATCAGGTTTTACATAGAATTTATTTTATCAATTCAACATTTTCTTCTGTCCCATACTAGAGAAGTGCATATTTAGTTATATAATAGGTGTACAGACTTAAGCGTGGATAAAATGGGTAAATTCGTAAGTATATTTCTTAGAGTGAAGTTCAAGACAAAATATTTATAAAAGTATAGAATGGGTTGAAATCGCTCACGATCGAAGCAATTAGTTGTATAGAAACATAGACCAAAAGTTGTCTTGGTCACATCTTTTAAGAAACATTATTAATCTATTTTATATATAAGCTATTCATTAAGGCAAGCATTTATTATTATGAAGAATCCATGTTTTTGATGGAAAATGGGATTTAACCCTTAATTTGTGACAACATGAATAATATTATAATCTAATAGAAATGTTATAAATTGTCGATGAAAAAATCATGAATATACAAAATATATGCATTCCATTACCAGTATTCATATAATGCAACCATAAGAATTAATATATCAATAAGCTACATTCACATCCTTAACAAAGACAAACACTTCCCGAATGGTCGACTCATATGATAAAACGACCTTGGGCCTAATATAATGTCTAGAATAATTATAAAATCATAATCACGGCCTTCGTCCAACATATATATATATGGAATCCATATCAATAATCATACTAGTAAGTCATCTTGCATCAATAAGCCATAACACAACTATAAGGACTAACATATCTCATAAACCATAAGCATATTTATGACTATTTAACACTAGGAGGAATAATATACAATAAGTATCTCATACCTAGGAGGTATACTATCAATAAGCATCTCATATATATGAGGAATATTATCAATAAGCATGTCACATCTAGGAGGCATACTATCAATAAACATCTCACTTCTAGGATGCGTACGATCAATAAGCATCTCACATCTTGGTTGCATACTATCAATAAGCATCTCACATCTAGGTGGCATACTATCAAAAAGCATCTCACTTCTAGGAGGAATACTATCAATAAAAAAATCACATCTAGGAGGCATACTATCAATAAGAATCTCACATCTAGGTGGAATACTATCAATAAACATCTCTCATTTAGGTGGCGTACTATCAATAAACATCTCTTATATAGCTGGCATACTCTTAATAAGCATCTCAAATCTAGGAGGCATCTCATATATATAAGGCATATGCTATGACAATAAGGAATAATACCTCTATAAGCCAAACGTCTCATCTATGAGAAGAACATCATCCCTATAGGTCCAATATCATTTTTAAGAGAAATGTCATCTCTGTAGGCCCAATATCACTTCTAAGAGGAGTAATATATTTAAATACCTAATATTTATCTAAGAAGAAGTAACATCTCTAAGCACCCAATATCATATCTAAGAGGAAGTAACATCTCTAAAGGTCCAATATCATATCTAAGAGAAACTAACATCTCTAAAGGCCTAATATTATATCTAAAAGAGAGTAAGGCCAAATTTCATATCGAAGAGGAAAATATCACCTCTATAAGAAAAATATTCTTACTACACCCATGCGTATATTATCAAGTAAGTCGATGGACCACATCATAAGTCAAGTACAAAATGCAATAGCTTAGCCACAAGGCATTAAGTCATAATTCGAGGAAACTCATCATAATTTACCAAGCCACAATGTAATGTATTTTAAAGGCTATATAGTCTCACTGTCTATCATCTGCAACTATGTTTACTAGATCTAACCGTCTTATAGTAAGGTGCGCTAGACGAATCCACTTTTAATCCTTAATTTCAAAATTTTGACATTGATACTCCAAGCTAGGCTACCATACCTAGTTCATATTCAAGATGTCAAGTAATCCATAACCTAACTTAAGATAGGAATTTTCTCTAGAAACATGGGCATTTAAGTCAACTCTACCCAAATTATGGATTCGAGATCACAATAGTAACGTAAATAAGGTTGAAGATACTAACCATACTTCCAATGCTAACACCACATCCCAGACCTAGAATTACATCATATCCATGCTATGAATTAGTTGAAACTACAAGGAAGGCATTAGGATTCATAAAGGGTTATTAAGCATTTCAACTTATAGGTCAAAACCCTCATCTAAACCAAAAATATGAATATTCAATACAAAGTTATTCTACCCATAAGAAAACATAACATCCACATTCACACACAATATATAACACGCATCATCTTATAAAGAAGATTAGACAGAAGCCTACCGCAAAGTAAAATAGAAAATCCTTAAATCATTCACCAAATACTCTTCTTCACTTTACAATCCCATAAATTCCATCACACGATTAATCTATCAATACATATTAGAATAATGATACCTATATTGCACCATTATGCTTTTGGTCCAAAAATAACATCAAAACCCCAAGTGGGTCTAACTTATGGAAAATCACATTTTCAACGTCAACACAATACTCATACATTATCAAGGAATTATAACCCTCTAAAAATGCATAAAAACCAAGCTAATTTTGGGGTAAAATCAATACCTCAAGTTGTTTGGTGTTTTGGGTCATGAACAAATAATTTCACAAAGAAAGGGATGAAATCTTACTTTGAATCCAATGATATATGCAATAATTTTTGTTAATCAAGCTCCCAAGTTACCTATAAGTCTCAACTTTGAGTTATCATACTAATTAGGGATTTTTCTTTTAAGAGAGTGGGTGAAAATGGGCAATTTCGCAAACTATGGGCCCTATTTATACCTGCTTCAGGTATCTTGGTGTTGCTATTGCACAACCATGAGTTTTAATGGTGCACAGGCTAGAAGTGTTAATATTATGATCGCAATACCTCTTGGTCCAATTGCACGGGCTAGAAGTGCTGATATTATGATCGGAATACCTCTTGGTCCAATCGTACAATCCTCTTAATCATCAAATATCAGTTGAAACTTGGAAATTTTAAAAGTTTCCGCTAATGCCTTGGGATTTATTCAGAATCAGATTTATGCAAATAAACTTTGTAAACCCACTAAATTCAATGTTCCAGATGTAAGGACAATGACAAATTTTACATCTGAGGTTGTTTCAACCAAATATGTGTCCCACAACCAAATTTCAAATTTTCCAAACTTTTTAACAATTAGGTTGAAATGATCTCGGATGCATTAGACCTAAACTAAAGTCTACCTAGCTAAAAATCAATATTCTAGAGTTAATACCACAATCAGAATTTGCATATGAGATTGTGATTATTTTGCCTTGTGGTCATTTGGAACCAGTGAACACTTCTAAATAGGGAATTGGATCTAAAATCAAAATGAACTGCCCGGTAACCAAACTGTCAGTCCTAGCAAGTCATAAATGACTTGTAGCAGCTATGGGAAATCTTTAAGGCAAAAAGAAGTGGAAATATAAAAAATGACTTGAAGGGTCATTAAAATATCTATAAAGAATACCTAAGTTCCATCATAATTTCCTTATTTTATACATCAAAAGTACCATGAAACCATGCACACCAACAGGGTCAACTTAGAACATTTACATATCCTCAATCAAACAAAACACCTATAATTCTTAACTAAGAGAAATCTAAGGCACCTATTACAGTTAATTTATTCAGTTTAATACAAACTTTCAACCCTATCCTATACACAACTTTCAAAAACTTTAGTTTTTACATGTAGCATAATATCATGACACGAAAAGGATCAAGTTATGGCAGTACCAAAAAAATAACAGGTAATAATGCAACCTGTGTACCCTAAAAAAAATGTAGTCCTCAAAGTATCATAGTGAATATCAATGCAGGGACTACATCAAAGGTCTCATCCTCACAAAGAAGTTGAAACAATATGTATGGAATACCTTAGGCTTGTCCTAATTTTCTACCCCTTAGTTTTTCAAAGAATGGGACTGGGATTACTATAAGACTTTGATCAACTTGTAATGTAGGTTTAGGGGCAGGTATGGCACATATGTGTAATATTTATTGAAATCCTCCTTGACACTACACTAAAAATTTTTCTCCATTATTTAACCATGCTTCTTTATTCTACCTTTTTTTGTATTATTTATTTTCAGATTAGGTATGGTTTCACTTCACTCTTTTATTTATAATTGATTTTTTTCCTTTTTCCTTTTTTTGTTTCTCTTTTTTTCTAGCACACCCAACCCTACCTTCCTTTCTTTTCTCAACTTCCTCTTTGTACCCATATTTAACTATGCATATGATAGGCACTCTAAACTTAGGCAATTTGACTAAATCGGGGTACACATTATCCAAGGATGAATCAGAGCCATAACAGGTTCATTGTAATTAAAATGGTAAAGTGAATAGGTTAACATAAGAAAATGGGTCACTTTAGGCTCAAATTTGGGATCAAGGGATACTTATTTTCGTTTGGTCAGTCATCTGGGATAAAAGTGGACTTATTGAAACATTTCCTATGATCATTTCCCAAGCAAATATACTATAACCTTGGCAAGACTAACTGGGAGAGTTCTAGATTGTACAGACAAAGTGAATTAAGAAAACACCTCACACTCACATAGTACATGGTTTCATTATAAACTACTACTCATCTGATTCATGCAACACTAAGTAATGGTTATTTTGTCTCAAATAAAAATTCCATAACAATATCCAATAATAGTAAAATTGTCATATCTTCACAACGCATGATTTATAAGAAAACTAAGAGGGGTATTATTTTATTCATCATAAAAACAACAAAAATAAGAATGCACCAATGTTCCTTATATTTTCTCCTAACTAAATATAACAAACACATATAAACAAGTATCAAAACATACTATCCTAAATATGATAAGTAATGGCCCTTTTAGTCAATTTACATAATTCCATTTATCTTCACCATTAAGGCCTCTCCATAGCTGCTCTAAAAAAATTATGGCATGTTAGGACTGATTGTTCGGTTATTGGAGAGTTCATTTGGTTTTTAGAACAAATAAAATGCAAATACTACGTACCTGTACATGCAAGGTACTATACACCTGGCACAAATTATCTGCATAGTTTTGTCCTCTTGTGTAAAAAACTAGAAGGTGCTATTTTGTACAAATTAGGACAGTTGGTCTAATGAACTTTCATCCAAAATTATGACTCAGTTAAAAAAATAAAGAGACGCCTCTTCATCAATTGGTTTTTTGCAAATACAAAGAGTGAATAAAGGGACCAAAAACCACATTTCAAGACCACTTAAGTTCCCAGCTATATGAGAGCTTAAATAAAAATTATTCTTATGTGAGTAATGATTTGTAATTGAAATACTTGTGTTACAAAATTAGTGTTTTTTATGTGGGAGAGTTGCTAAGGTAGAGTTGCTTAAGTCAGTTAATTAGTATAGAGGGTCCTTGGTAAAGTTACCAATATGAGCTTATAGTGGAGCTATTACAAGCTAAAGAAGCCTAGAGGTAGGCTGAAATCTTGACTGTAATCAAGAGCTTGATTATAGTGGATTTATTTGGCGCTTGTTAGGGAAAGCTAGAGTTTTCCTCTTCTTGAATTTCCATGTAAAAAATCTTGTGTTTTTTTACTTTTTCTGCACTGTCTCTTACTCCCTTGTTATTTTTGTGTATTTTGCCTCTAATAAATCTTGAGGGACCTATTCCCTCACTATGCGCTGCAACCCTCAGTGTTTCAACAATTGGTGTCAGTGCCTGGTCAACCAAAAAAGTTCACCTAGAGTGTTTTCTGTAGAATGGATACTCTACCTAATCTAGGAAAAGAAAAATCTACAACTAGACCACCCAAGAAAAGTATCATGGGTGGTGGAAAACCAGGATGTTTGACATTATTATGGATGAATAGTAAACTAATGGACATAATTATTGATGGTCCTTATGGTCCTGTAAGAGAAGTCAAAGAAGGAGTTGTTACAAGAAGGGTTGTTAAGAGCAGGAGGGAATTCGATGATGAAGATAGAAAGAAAATTGAAAAGAACTATAAGGCCAAGAAATTGTTGGTTTGTGGTTGGAGTTGCTGAAGGATTATGATATGAATGTGTGGTATCATCTAAGAAAGTCTAATGTAGTGGAAAATGCCCTTAGTAGATTGTCTATGGACAGTGTTGCTCATATGGAGAATGATAAGAAAGAGTTATCCTGAGAAGTCCAATATTTGGCTAGATTGGGTGTTAGGTTAGCTGACTCAACTGAGGGGAATGTTTGGGTTTAGAGTAGTACCGAATCTTCCCTAGTTTTGAAAGTAAAGAAGAAACATGATATGGATACTAGTTTGGTAAGACTGAAGGAGTTGGTTAAATATCAAAAGGTATAGGTTTTCTCCCAAGCGGGAGATGGTGTGTTGAGATACAAAAGAACATTGTGTGTAATACCCCATACTTTCTCCTAGCTTGAAATTATCCCCAGAATATTGGAAGCTTTCTTTGGAAGATAAATCCACTTCGTTACATGGGGATTTTTAAATATTTTCACTTCTAGTCATATGGGAAATTGAATAAGCTTTCCATCGATACAAATTTCATCAAAATCTAACATCAAAATAAAGTTATGGCCGAAATACAAAAGGCAGTAAAACCGCCCAAGTGCGATGGTGAGGCCGATGGACCATCGGACTAGCGGCGGACCATCTCCCTTGATAGTTGTAGTGAGGCAGTATGACTACCTTCTGCACAGGATCAACGTCCCAGGCTGATGGACAATCGGACTAGTGATGGACTGTCGCTCAAGTAGTCGCAAGGGAAATAATGAGGCCTATTCTGCCTAGAAGAGATGGTCAGAATTGACGGAATATCCACCCTATGATGGACCATCATACCCTAATATTGCACCAAGGCAGTAAGATTCAGTCTCGGTCCCTATGCGATGGTCATTTCAATGGACTGTCGACCTAGCAATGGATCATTTCACCCACCGTCGCTTGTTCTATTTAGTTATTTTAAAGCCATTATTAAAGGGGATTTTTGGTCTTTTACCACCCATTTATACACCAAGTTATATCCGACATAGGCTTAGAAATTCATTATCCATCTACAACAATAAAATCTAAGGTTTTCTCTCTAAGATTAATTCCCAAAAACAAAATTCAAATCCTTTTCAAGAACTAAGATATTCAAATTCTTCAAGCTCAAGAACTTCAAGAATCTCAGCCCAGGTATACATAGTGTTCGTTCATGGACATCTTTCGTCCATGAAGCCCAAAAATCTCTTTTCAAAGTTTAAGTTTATGGATTTTATTTATGAATTTCATGATTGGGCTACTCTTGTTCATGTTAATAATGAGTAATTGATTAATGTAAATATTTGATTAAATTGAATGATGAAAGTAAAATTGAATCATGATGATTAATTATTTTTATAATGTAGTCTACACATACTATGCCTACCATGTATTTGATTAAATGCCTAGATGAAGGAAAAATGCACTACTAGTATGATATCCCCATTTATGTACAAGCTTATGCATATCACATATTTGATGAATTGTCTCCGTAAATAAATTATGGATTGTGATGTTGGTCATGTATTGAAGAATTCATGCTTTGCCAATTTCTTTTCATTGAGTCATGGGGATACTTGTACCCGACAACTTAGCTAAATGCTTAGAGCCAGTGTCATGTTTTCATGATGTCCTTAGTCAAGCCATGATCTATAGAACTCTGTCAGTCATGTGACTCGAGAAAGATCAATAATTTAGTAGTCTCAGTGGTTTTAGTCAGTTTCAAATATCAGTAGTATTCCATCATTTAATAGAATTTAGTAAAATCAGATGGGAACATACACTGTCAGATGAGACTGTGATTCTTAAAAATCATCCTTGTGTTCTATAACTATGGATCCATCAACACTATCAAATGAGGGTTTATGAGGTAGATAAGCACGGTCAGATAAGGGCCCTAACATTCTCTTTTGGGGACACTATCAGATGAGGGTCACCCACAGCTTATCCTTACCAGTGGCGCAATATTGATACCCTTCCAATTAGAGTTATAGATTGGACCCCAACTTAGCTATAATGCATGATTTGGGGTATGTTAGTTAGATGAGTACTTTCACAGTTTCATGTTATTGAATTTAGGACTGTCAGATATAGTCAACTCAAATACAGTACAGAACTCATCTAGTTCTATCGGATTCAAGACTGTCATAACAATCACTCATGTTATCAGTTATTAGAACTCAGTTATTATTAATGTTAGTTATCAATAAACTTATGTTATTAGGGTTTTAGATAGAGTTACAATGTGTACATACATGTATTCTCACATTTATATTAGTCAGTTAGTCAGTATTTTTCTTGCATATGAACTCCATGCATTCAGCCTACCTCACATGTATAACAGTACATTCAAAGTACTGATGCATTTGCGCTATGGTGTCTTATACAATATGTTTAGAGACACGAGCTTCAGAGCATTAGGAGATTCTACTCTCAGCAGTTAGACCTAGAAGTGAGTACTCATCTTTCCAGGACATGATCATTACTTTATTATCTCAAAAATTAATTTATTAGTTAGAGTTAGTTGTGGACATTTTCCCACAACTCCTTATTCAGACAATTCAGTCAGTTAGAGGCTTTTTAGACTATCATGTTCAGATAGTTATTTCAGTTGTTTTGGGTATTTCATACCCTATCCATATGTTATATTTTTATCAGTTATGTTATAGTTTTGAAATTTATGGTCTTTTAGTTGATGTTTCCACATTATATAGTATATTATGTAGACTAGAGGTGTATATATTAGTCAAGGGTTAGCTTGTGGTCATTCGGGGACATGAGCACCGTGTAGCTTTTTGGGTACTAGATTTAGGCCATTACATTTAGTGTGCCTCGTGTTGATTATTTGAGGTAGCAGATCATGGCGGAATCAAATGGTGCACATTATTCAATTCATCCAGGTGCTATAAAGATTTCTATGACTTACTGATAATCTATTGGTAGAGTGGTATGAAGAGAGTTATAGCACAATTTTTAGCCAAGTGTGCAACTTGTCAACAAGTTAAGGAAGAGCATGAAAGGCTTGGTGGTACATTACAAGAGTTTGGTATCTCTACTTGGAAGTGGGACTTGGTGGTACATTACAAGAGTTTGGTATCTCTACTTGGAAGTGGGAAGAGGTGACTATGAATTTTTTTACTGGGGTACCCCATTCGTGTCATCTTCATAATTCAATTTGGATTTTTATAGACAGATTGATTAAGTTAGTGTATTTTATGCCAATCCATACATCCTATATAGCTAAGGATTATGCTAATTTTTATATCTGAGAGATGGTTAGATTGTATGGAGTTCTTTTGTCTATTGTCTCAAATAGAGGTACTAAGTGTACCTCTCAGTTTTGGAAAGATTTTAAGAAGGGTCATGGTACCTAAGTTCTTCTTAGTACAACCTTTAATCTATAGACAGATGGTCAGGCAGTGAGGATCATTCATACTTTCGAGGATATGTTGAGAGCTTGTGTTCTTGATTTCAAGGTAATTGGGATGAGAATTTGCCATTGATTAGTTCGCCTATAATAACAGTTATGATGCTAGTATTCAGATTGATCTATTTGTGGCTCTATATTGGTGGAGATGTAGATCGTCGGTTAGTAGGTTCAAAGTGCATGAGGCCTTTTTGATAGGGCCTGAGATGGTGTTTAAAGCCATGGAGAAAGTTTAGTTAGTTAGAGAGAGATTGAAAGTAGCCCAGAGTTTCAAAAATTTTATGCAGACATAAGTAGAAGAGATCTTGAGTTTGAGGTTGATGATCTTGTGTATTTGAAAGTTTCACCTATGAAAGGGGTGAAGAGATTTTGCAAGAAAGGGAAGCTTAGTCCTCGTTATGTAGGTCACTTTAATATTTTGAGTCGTGTTGATAAGGTGGCATACAAACTTGAGCTACCCACAGATTTATCCTCAGTTCATCGAGTATTCCATGTGTCCCTGTTGAAGAAGTGCTTGGACGATTCAACAATTGTAGTTCCCAATGAAAATACAGATATCTAGAGTAGCCTTTCGTATGAAGAACTCCCAGTCGATATTCTTGATCATCAGATCCGTAGACTAAGGAATAAAGAAGTTCCCTTGTTCAAAGTTCTATGGTGAAATTAGTCTGTTGAGGGCGCAACTTGGGAAGTAGAAGTAGATATGTATACCAAGCATCCTCATCACTTCTCCACAAACTCAGATTCAGCTGAAGGTTATAGTATTCCATCATTTAGTCTTTTCCAATTCTCAGATTCAGCTATATAGTTATATTCATGAGAAAATCATGCACTCACAGATCAATTCAGTAGCTCATTATATTTGAGATTTAGACATTCAGTTTATTTCAATTATGCATGAAAGGTTATAGCTTCAGATCCATCAATATTTTCAGCTTAATTAGAAACATTCTAGGACGAATGTTCCCAAAGGGGGAGATATTGCAATACCCTATACTTTTCATATCATAAATTCCTCCTTTGAATTTTAAACAATAGATTCCAAACTGAATGGCATTTATTTTATGTGAAATTCTTCAGATATAGACTTTCCATGGTGTGGGAAATTTAATAAGCTTTTCATCGATACTAAATTCGCCCAATTCTGACACTCGATGAAGGAGTTATGACGTTTTTAAGTTGACAGTGTGCCACCTGGACAGTCACCATGTCATGGAGAAGGTTCTATTAATAATTATCATTTTCCAGTAGACCTCCAAAATATTTGTGCATCGCGGAGAGGTCTATTTTACCATTTGCCAATTTCCAATAGTCGAACTCGCACTAATGGACAAAATGGCATTCCTATAGGGCACCACAATAGTGAGGTATCACGTTGAAGTTCCAGGTCCTAATTCTCAAAATCCAAGGGGAAAATGTGATAGCTCCGCATCACGAAGGCCCTTTATTTCCGAATCGTCAAATTCCAGTGAGCCATCGGGAGCCTTCTTGCATTTGTCCAGCTTTTTTTAGGAGTTTATAGAAGGTATTTTGGACATTTTCCAAGATCCCAATCCATCCAAAACACAAGTTTTTTCATACTCAAAAACCTAGGTTCTCATTATTTATCATTCTCTTCTATAGAAAACCATTAATGCTTTAAATCTCCTTCTGCAAGAAATCCAAATTCTCCATTAACTCTCCAAGAAGGCTTAAAATTGAGGATTCCTCTAATACCCCAAAGTTTCCTAGCTAATATCATCCCAAGAATGTCTTGTATTATCTTCTAAATTAAATAATGTTTATTCCATGAGGAACTTGTAAGATTTTTAGTTTTTTCATGTGGGAAATTCAATAAGCTTTTCATCGATATAAGATTCGCCAAAATCAGATAACCGGGAAAGAAGTTAAGACTATTTCAAGTTCCCATTGTGGCGCACCACGCCACAGGAGAAAATTGAAATTGTCAAATTCTAGTAGGGCTCCATGATAGTGGCGCATCGCGCCAAACTTCCAGGTTTCAAATGAAGTGGCAACACGATGCCTCCACGTCGTGCCATCCCTTAATTTTCCAGTTGTCGAATTCTAGTGACATGGCACGATAGCGCCGCATCGCGCCAGGGGTTCAATTAAGGAAAATTTCACTGAAATTAAAAGATGCATCCAGGGTTAAAAGGGTCAATTTTTCACCCCTATTTAAACCTAATAACAACTGATTTAGCCATTCTTCAACAAAAATATACTAGTTTCTCTCAATTTTCTCTCAAGAACAAGCTAGGATTTCTATTGGGGATTCAATTTCAAGAAAATCTCTCAATCAATCTTCGCTAAATCAAGAACCAAGGTATGCGTTGTGTTCATTTATGGATTCCCTTCATCCATAAAGCTCAAGAACACTATTTTAAATTATTAATCATGATATTTATGTTCTGGGTTAGTTGTAACCATGTTTATCTTGTTATATGGTTCCCAAGTTGGAATATTTATGTGTTTCTCATGAAACTAAATTAGGAAGTGAGTGAAATCCATTTATGAAAAAGAGGCTACGGAACGTTATTAGGGAATCATCTCTTTCTTTCATGATCGATTGTGCTTATTGTATTTATATCTAATTTTTACTCGTTCTTTCACATGACAGTTGAAAATGCCTCCTTATCGAGCTAATGCCCGCAGAAATGATAACCAACCACCTCAGCCCATATATCCTGTGAATGAGAATGTGTCACATGCAGAGTTTTGGGCTGCCTTTTAGGCACTAGCCCAAGCTATGATAGCTAATGTTCAGTGCAACTATCAGGCTATAGTCCAATCTCATTATGATGGGGACCTAGCCACAAAAAGAATTTGGGATTTTAGTAGAATGAACCCATCAGAGTTCTTTGGGACAAAGGAAGGTGAGGACCCATAGTTGTATCTTGATTAGGTGTAGAAGATCACCCAAATTATGTATGTTTCTAAAGAGAAATGTTTAGAATCTATATCCTATAGGATGAAGGATGTTGCATACGACTGGGTAATAATGTGGAAGAAGAGTAGAGGAGAGAATACATCTACCATGACTTGGCGTATATTCTAAGATGTGTTTCTAGATAAGTTCTTCCCACGTGAGATGAAGGAAGCTAAGATAGAAGAATTCATAAACCTAAGTCAGGGCTCAGTGATAGTGAAAGGGTATTTCCTCAAGTTCAACCAGCTGTCTAAGTATGTTCCTGATTAGATAGCTGACCCTAGGTCAAGCAAAAGTAAGTGCATGACTAGAGTGTCGAGATAGGTGGTGAAATAGTGTAGGATAGTCAATCTTATTAAAAATATAGATCTCGGTAGATTGGTGATGCATGCTCAGTAGATTGAGGTAGAGAAGTTTAAGGGAAGTGCGAGGGAAAATAATAAGGCTAGAATTGGGTAATTTGATTATGGTCAGAATAGGCCTGGAGGAGGAAATCATTTGCAGTTTTATAATCATTGATCCATGCCAACACAATTTTTAGCTAGTGATCCCGCTCGTAGAGGTAGACAGAAGTAATGGGATAGGTCTTCTATGTCCAGATCTCAGATTAGAATAAGTGGGAGGCCTCGTCACCCTCCTTGTGCTAAGTGTGGTAGAAATAATCTCGGGGAGTGATTGGCTAGATAGAAGGGTTGTTTTGGTTGTGGTAAGTCGGGTCATAGAAATAAAGATTGCTCACATGGTAAGTAGAAAAATAGAGATGTTTGTCCCCAGACTCAGGGTGCTAGTGTACCTGTTCCTTTAAGTTGCCCATTTCATCCTCAAGGTGTATCATCCATTACCGGTGGTGGTCAGCACCAAAATCAATTTAAAGCTTTAACATCCCGCCAGGAGCAGGAAGATTAACTAGATGTGGTTATGGGGATGATTCGTGTCTTCTATCTTGATATTTATGTGTTGTTAGACCCAGGGTCAAGTTTCTCATATGTTCTACAAATATCCCTGAGTCTTTCTTGGTTTATACTTCGGTAGGTGAGTCAGTTGTAGCTAAAAGGATTTATAAAAAGTGTCCTATCACTGTCCTCTATAAAGTTATGTTAGCAGTCTTAATAGAGTTAGATATGGTTCACTTTGATCTCATTATTGGTATGGATTGGCTTTATTCCTATTATGCCTTTACAGATTTTCGTACCCTTGTGGTGAAGTTTCAGTTCCCATATAAGCCATTCTTTCAGTGGTCAGGTAATTCAGTGTCTCCCAAAAGCTATTTCATATCTTATGTTAAAGCTAGAAAGTTGAT
Source organism: Capsicum annuum (assembly GCF_002878395.1). NCBI lineage: Eukaryota > Viridiplantae > Streptophyta > Magnoliopsida > Solanales > Solanaceae > Capsicum > Capsicum annuum. The sequence goes on from NC_061117.1 coordinate 56,886,107, forward strand.
TTCCAAAGAATGTATCTATGTTCTCATTTGAGTTAAGGAAATTAACTCTAAGAACCAAAAAATTCAGTTAGTCAGTGTAGTTAATGAGTTTCCTAATGTCTTCCCCAAAGATCTCCCAAGGGTACCTTTTTATAGAGAGATAGAATTCAAAATCGGCCTTCTTTCTAATACTCAGCCTATTCTATCCCTCCATATCATATGTCTCCCACTGATCTTAAGGAGTTGAAAAAGCAACTTAAAGATCTACTAGATAAAGGTTTCATAAGGCCTTGTGTTTCTCCATGGGGCGAACCCGTCCTATTTGTGCAAAAGAAAGATAGTTCTTTATGTTTGTACATTGACTATCGTCAGGTGAATAGAGTTATAGTCAAAAACAAATATTCTCTTCCTAGAATTGATGACTTATTTGATCAACTCCAAGGTGCTAGTTATTTCTCAAAGATAGACCTTAGATCCGGCTATTATCAGCTTTAATTAAGGGAATGTGATATTCCAAATACATCTCTCAAAAGCTGTTATGGTCATTTTGAGTTTCTAGTCATGTCCATACAGCTAACCATTACCCCAGCAGCCTTCATAAACTTGATGAACAGAGTGTTCAAACAATATCTGAACATGTTTGTCATAATCTTTATCATTGATATTCTTTTCTAATCTCATAGTGAAGAGAATCATGCAGACAATCTTAGAATTGTGGTGCAAACTCTTAGAGATCATCAGTTGTTCACCAAATTCAGCAAGTGTGAATTTTGGCTAAGGTCAGTAGCTTGGCTATATTGTTTCCGGTGAGGGTATTAGAGTTGATCCCCAAAATATAGTAGCCATAAGAAATCCGCCTAGACCTATCTCTCTATCAAACATTAGGAATTTCTTAGGTTTAGCTGGTTATTATAGACATTTCATAGAGGGTTTCTCTTCTATAACGTCTCTTATTTCTAGATTGTCCTAAAATAAAGTTAAGTTCCAGTGGTTAGCTTCCTGCGAGAAGAGTTTTCAGGAGTTGAAGACTCGACTCACTTCACCCCAATTCTAGTGTTACTTGATGGTATGGATTGTTTTATGGTGTATTGTGATGCCTCCAGAGTTGATTTTGGTTGTGTGTTGATATAGAGAGGTAAGGTCATAGCCTATGCCTCTAGACAACTTAAGACTCATGAAAAGAATAACCCAACCCATGATCTTGAATGAGCTGTTGTGGTGTTTTCTTCAAAAATTTGGAGACATTATCTTTATGGAGTACATGTTGATGTGTTCACAAATCACAAAATCTTGCAATGTGTGCTTACTCAGAGGAAGTTGAATCTCTGTCAGAGAAGGTGGTTCAAGTTACTAAAGGATTATGATATGAGTGTGTGGTGTCATCTGACCAAGTCCAATGTAGTGGAAGACGTCCTTAGTATATTGTCTATGGACATTGTTGCTCATATGGAGAATGATTAGGAAGAATTATCCCGAGAAGTTCACAATTTGGCTAGATTGGGTGTTGGGTTGGCTGAGTCAACTGAGGGTAATGTTTGTATTTACAGTAGTTCTGAATCTTCCTTAGTTTTGGAAGTAAAGGAGAAGCAAGACATGGATACTAGTTTGGTCAGACTGAAAGAGTCGGTTAAAGACCGAATTGTAGAGGTTTTCTCCAAGTGGGAGATGGCATGTTGAGATACCAAAGTACATTGTGTGTAATACCTCATACTTTTTCCTAGCTTGAAATTGTCCCAAGAATATTGGAAGCTTTATTTGAAATATAAATCCACTTTTTTACATATGGTGTTTTAAATTTTTTTCACTTTTTGTCACGTGTGAAATTGAATAAGTTTTTCATCGATACAAATTTTATCAAAATCCGACATTGGAAGAGAAAGTTATGGCCGAAATACAGAAGGCAGTAAAACTGCCCGGTGCGATGGTGAGGCCCGATGGACCATCGGGATAGTGATGGATCATTGCCTTTGACTGTCACTATGAGGAAGTGTGACTACCTTCTACCCTGGATCGGCATCCCAGGCGGACAGACCGTCGCTCAGGCCGTCACAAGGGAAACAGCGAGGACTATTCTGCCTAGAAGCGACGGTCAGGATCGATGGACCCTCAACCCAGCGATGGACCATCGTACCCCACTATCTCACCAAGGCAGTAATTTCTTGTTCTAGTACAAGTGCGATGTTCAGTCCGACGGACCGTCAACCCAGCGACGGACCGTCGTACCCACCGTCGCTTGTTTTATTCAATTATTTTAAAGTGGTTCTTAAAGGGACTTTTTGGTCTTTCACCACCCATTTATATACCTAGTTATATCCGACCAAATCTCATAAATTCATTATCCATCTACAACAATAAAATCTATGGTTTTCTATCTAAGATTAGTCCCCAAGAACAAAATCCAAATACTCTTCAAGAACTAAGAGATTCAAATTCTTCAACCTCAAGAACTTCAAGAACCTCAGCCAAGGTATGCGTAGTGTTCATTTATGGGCACCTTTCGTCCATGAATCCCAAGAATCTCTTTTCAAAGTTTAAGTTAATGGATTTCCTTTATGAATTTCATGATTGGGTTGCTCTTGTTCATGTTGATAATGAGTAATTGAATTCTATTACATGTTGGGGGATAAATTTTATGTAGATTTGATTAGTGTAGATGTATATTCATTTAAACCTACGATTAAACCCTTAAATGATGAAATTAGAATTGAATCATGATGATTAATTATTGTATAATGTTGTCATTAATTATTGTATAATGTTGTCTACACATACTATTGATACGCCCAAATTACACCTCTCTTATGAGATACTAAGCGGTCATTGTCAAATATATAACCCAACGAGGTTGGGGTCGAATCCCACCCGGAATATGGTGCTATTTAAGTTGTATACAGATTAGTTGAATTTTAATCGTTCATTTCTGTTAAATAAATAGGGGGGATTTGATTCAGTTCACAAATTAATGGTTTCATTTTAACAAGATGAAATACGTGTAGTAGTATTCAAATACAGAGAAATAGCAAGCTAGCGTTATGTCCACCTTGTAGTATTCAATAGTTTCTAACTATGGGCTTTATTAATTCTTACATGCATCATGCTTACAGAGAAACGTATTGTATTTAATAACATAATCCTAGTGTTTCCCAACCATCAAGGACTAATTTACTTTAATTCTCTCGAATCAAAAGCGTTTACCAATAATAATATGAAATCTCGAAGTAGTTAATCATGTTACGGAATTAACGTATGAAATAGGGGCTGGAAATCCTATTTTCTTGTCACTACTCTCTTTTTCTAACATCAACCTTTCTTTCAAACAAGTGTCTTAAGGCATATCGTTAATGTTTGCAACGACGAGAATTCAAGATAAGCGAAGAGAGTATGATGTAAACAAATCAATGCATAATGAATTCCAAACCCGAAATGATATATTGTATGCTACAAGGCTTCCATAACCCTAACTAATAAACTTAGCTACTCTTGGGTATAACGAAAATCACAATAGAAATATTCATCATTCCAAAAACTTGAAGATGATCTTTGTAATGAAGATGAATAACATTTCTCCCTTAGTGTAAGCTGCCTCTCTCCTCTCTCAAAATAATACTGAATAATGAATAATGAATAAAAATTTAGCATTAAACCTTTTAATAATCCTTTCTCTCATAATTTCCTTCTAAGTCCCTGAACTAATTATAAATGACCAACTAGACTTGGACATAGTTTCTAGGCGCCATATTTGGTCGAGACTGCTACTCTCTCTTGTGTCATATGCCATCCACATTCCATAGTCCCATTATGTCTTCATCTACTTCATTAATATCTTAAATCATGCTAATCATATTGGTTAGCTCAATTACATAGAAGTAGAGTAAAAACATAAGAAACTACGCACTTTGTTCTCTATACGTAGATGAAATATGGATAAGTTCTGGTGCTTAAACATATAATTACACCCAAGATCACTTCCCCTCACATAAAGCATTATTCATTCTTGAACAACCTATCTATTTATGAATGCTACAAAAGACTTAGGACCCACAAAGGAAGACAAAATGCTCAAGTAGGCTCACACAACAATTATGAACAAGAAGTAGATTCAGGAATCATTACTAGAGATAACCTACCCTTGTTGCATGCCTTCTATAAGTTGGGAAACTTAAATCACCATCTCCCAGGTCCTCTTTCTTTAGATTAGGTACTCGACCTGGGTTATCTGCATTTTGTTGATTTTATTGAGCATTAGCCAAAGTGGCTAATCTTTTTACTTTTTGTTGGTTAACCATTCTTTTAATGAATTGAGGTTCAGGATTGAAGGGTAATAATGGTTCCACAAAACTTCTGGATCTTGGCATAAATAACAATGAGCCTGTAATGAAAAAAACAAATGAACATAAAATAAGGAAACTTGACTAATAGTTTATTAATACACATAAACTCAATCGACAATCGTATTCCCCGACAACGGCACCAAAATTTGATAGATCCAAATTACACCTCTTATGAGAGAGTAAGCGATTGTTGCCAAATATATTACCCAACTAGGTTGGGGTCGATACCACAGGGAATATGGTTCTAATTAAGTTGTATATAGATTAGTTGACTTTTAATCATTCGTTTTAGTAAAATAAATAGGGGGGATTTTATTCAGTTGACAAATTAATGGTTTCAGTTTAACAAGATAAAATACATGTAGTAGTATTCAAATTTAGAGAAATAGCAAGCTAGGGTTATGTCCACCTTGTAGTTTTCAATACTTTCGAACTATGGGCTTTACAAATTCATACATGCATTGTGCTTACAAAGAAATGTATTGTATTTAACAACATAATCCTAGTGTTTCTCAACCATCAAGGACTAGTTCACTTTAATTCTCTCGAATCAAAAGCGTTTACCTAAAACAATAAGAAATCTCCATGTAGTTAATCATGTTAAGGCATTAACGTTTGCAATAGTGATTGGAAATCCTATTTTCTTATCACTACTTCCTTTTTTGAGCATCAGCCTTTCTTTCGAACAAGTTGTGTTTTAAGGCATATCCTCTATGTTTGCAACAACAAAAATTTAAGATTAGCGAAGAGAGTATGATGTAAACAAATCAAAGCATAATGAATTAAAACCCACAGTGATATACTGTATGCTACTAGGCTTCCATAACTCTAACTAATAAAATTAGCTAATCATGGGTAAAACAATAATCATAATAAAAATATTCATCATACTAAAAACCATAAGACGATCTTGCTAGAGAAGATGAATAGCATATCTCCCTTAGTGTAAGCTGCCTCTCTCCTCTCTCAAAATAATATATAATAATGAATAATGAATAAAAATTCAGCATTATGCCTTTTAATAATCTTTTCTCTCATAATTTCCTTCTAACTCCCTAAACTAATTATAAATGATCAACTAGTCTTGGACATATTTTCTAGGCACCACATTTGGTCCAGACTGCTACTCTCTCTTGTGTCATATGACATCCACATTCCATAGTCCCATTACGTCTTCATCTACTTCATTAATACCTGAAATTATATTAATTATATCGGTTAGCTCAATTACATAGAAGTAGAGTAAAAACATAAGAAACTAGGCACGTCGTTCTCTAAACTTAGCTAAAATATGGATAAGTTATGGCGTTTATGCGTATAAAAACACCCAAGATCAAATATGCCTACCATGTGTTTGATTAAATACCTAGATGATGGAAAAATGCCCAACTAGTATGATATTATGATATTCCCATTGATGTACAAGCTTATACATATCACAACTTTGATGATGTGATGTTGGTCATGTATTCAAAGAGTCATGCTTTATCAATTTCTTTCCATCGATTCCTGGGGGTACTTGTACCCGACAACTTAGTTGTATGCCTAGAGCCAGTGTCATATTTTCACTATATCCTCAGTCAAGCCATGATCCATAGAACTCAGTCAGTCATGTGACTCAGAAAAGCTCAGTAATTCAGTAGTCTCAGTGATTTTAGTTAGTTTCAAATATTAGTAGTATTCCATCAGTTAATAGAATTCAGTAAACTCAGTCCATATTTAGATTAGTTAATCATGTTCAGTGTCTATTAAGATGGGAGTAGAAATTTGCACAAAATGAACCCAAGGATGGGAACATACACTATAAGATAAGGCTGTGATTCTTAGAAATCATCCTTGCATTCCATAACTATGTAGCCAGCATAGGTTGAGACATCAACACTGTTGAATAAGGGTTGATGTGGTGGTGAAGCACTATCAGATAAGGGCATCACCATTTAATTTTTAGGACACTATCAGATGAGGACCACCCACAGCTTATCCTTACCGATGGCGCGGTATTGACACCCTTCAAATTGGGCTTACAAATTGAACCCCAACTCAGCTATAATGTATTATTTGGGGCATTTCGATTATATGACTACTTCCCATTATTTCTTGTTACAGAATTTAGGACTTTCAGATACATTCAACTCAGATATAGTATGGAGCTCAGATAGTTCCTTTAGATTCAGGACAGTCAGATACAGTTACACATATTATCAGTTATCAGAACTCAGTCATTAGTTACATTATTTAACAGTAAACTCATGTTATCTCAATTTTAGATATAGTTACTATGTGTGCATGCATATATGCTCATGTTTATATTAGTCAGTTAGTCAGTATTTTTTATGCATATGAACAACATGTATTCAGCCTACCACACATGCATACCAATATATTCAAAGTACTGATGCATTTGCACTATGGTGTCATATACCATAGGTTCAGAGACATGAGCTCCAGGGTATTAGTAGATTTTAGTGTCAAGAGTTAGAGCTAGAAGTGAGTCCTCATCTTTCGAGTACATGATCATTACTTTATTATCTAATTAATGAATTAATTAGTTGTAATTGGTTGGGGACATATCCCAATAACTCCTTATTCAGACAGTTCAGTCAGTTAGAGGTTTTTCAGACTATCATGTTCAGACAGTTATTTCTATTGTTTTGGGTATTTCAGACCCTATCCAAATATTATATTTATATTACTTATGTTACAATTTTGAACCTTATTGCCTTTTAGATCATGTTTTTGTATTATACAATATATTATGCCGTATACAGGTACATATATAAGTCATGGGTCAGCTTATGGTCAATCGTGGACATGAGCACTATGTAGTTTTCTGGGTACTAAATTTAGGGCATTATATTGTGTGTGCCTTGTGTTGATAATTTTAGGTTACAGATCATGGCAGAAGCACATGGTGTGCGTTGTTCAATTCATCTAGGTTCTACAAAGAAGTACCATGACTTGCGAGAAATCTATTGGTGGAGTGGTATGAAGACAAATATTGTTGAGTTTATAGCCAAGTATGAAACTTGTCAATAGGTTAAGGTAGAGCACCAAAGGCTTGGTGGTACATTACAAGAGTTCGATATCTCCACATGGAAGTGAGAAGAGGTGTATATAGATTTTTTGACTGGGTTACCCCATTCGCGTCATCATCATGATTCAATTTTGGTTATTGTAGATAGATTGACTAAGTCAGTGCATTTCATACCATTTCATACATCCTATATAGCTGAGGATTATGCTAAGTTATATATCCGAGAGATGGTTGGATTGCATGGAGTTCTTTTGTCTATCATGTCAGATAGAGGTACTAAATGTACCTCTCTATTTTGGAAAGCAGTGAGGACCATTCATACTTTAGAGAATATGTTGAGAGCTTGTTTTCTTTATTTTAAAGTAGTTCGGATAAGCTTTTACCATTTATTGAGTTCTCCTATAATAACAGTTATGATCTAGTATTAAGATGGCTCCATTTTAGGCTTTCTATGAGTGGAGATATAGATCGTTACTTGGTTGGTTCAAATTTGGTGAGGCCTTTTTAATTGGGCCAGACGTGGTGTTTGAAGACATGGATAAAGTTCAGTTAATTAGAGTGAGATTGAAAGTAGCCCAGAGTTGTCAGAAATCCTATGCAGACATAAGAAAAAGAGATCTTGAGTTTGAGGTTTATGATCTTGTGTATTTAAAAGTTTCACCCATAAAAGAAGTGAAGAGATTTTGTAAGAAGGGGAAGCTTGGTTATCGTTATGTAGGTCACTTTAATCATTTGAGTAGTGTTGGGAAGGTGGCGTACTAGCTTGACCTACCCACTGATTTATCCTCAGTTCATCCAGTATTCCATATGTCCTTGTTGAAGAAGTGCATAGACGATTCAACAATTGTAGTTACCCTAGAAAATATAGATATTTATAATAGCCTTTCGTATGAACAAATCCCAGTAGATATTCTTGATCATCAGATCTGTAGACTAAGGAATAAAAATGTTCCCTTAGTCAAAGTTTTAAGGTGAAATCAGTCTGTTGAGGGCTATACTTGGGAAGCAGAAGCAGATATGCGTACCAAGTATCCTCATCTCTTTTCCACCAACACAGATTCAACCAAAGGTTACAGTTTTCCATTATTCAGTCTTTTCCCATTCTCAGATTCAGCTATATAGTTCTTTTTATGAGAATTCATTCACACATAGTTCAGTTCAGTAGCTCATTATATTTGAGCTTTAGACATTCAGTTTATTTCAAATGTGCATGAAAGATTATAGCTTCAGATCCCTTAGTATTTTCAGCTTAATTAGCCATATTTGAGGATGGATGTTCCCAAAGGGCGAGATATTGTAATACCCTATACTCTTCTTAGCTTAAATTCTTCCTTATAATTTTAAGGAATAGTTTCCAAAATGAATAGCATTTATTACATATGGAAATTTAATAAGCCTTCCATCGATACCAAATTTGCTCAATTTTGAGACTCGATGAAGGACTTATGGAATTTTTAAGTTGACAGTGTGCCACCTGGACAGTCACTGCATCACAAAGATGGTTATATTAGTAAATATCATTTTCCAGTGGACCTCCAAAATATTTGCGCATTGCGAAGAGGTCCATTTTCCAATTTTTCAATTTTAAATAGTCCAACTCTATAGCGGGTCATCACACCGAAGGCCAAAATGGCATTCCTATAGGGCACCGCAATGGTGGTGCGTCGTGTTGAAGTTCCAGGTCCCAATTTTCAAAATCCAGTGGGACAACATGATAGCTCCACATCATGAAGGCCCCTTATTTCCCAGTTATCAAATTCCAGTGAGCCATAGCAATAGTGGTGCGTCGCGGTGGCCCATTAAATTGGGACCCCAGTTACATTTTTCAAGCTTTGTTTAGGAGTTTAAATAGGGTATTTATACTTTTTCCAAGCTCCCAATCTATACAAAACACAAGATTTTTCACACTCAAAGACCTTGGTGCTAATTATCTATCATTCTCTTCAATAGAATAACCCTAAAGCTTTAAAGCTCCTTCTGCAAAGAATTCAAATTCTCCATTGATTCTACAAGAAAGCTTAAAATTAAAGATTCCTGTAATACCCCGAAGTTTCCTAGCTAATTTCGTCCTAGTAATGTCTTGTATTATCTTCTAAATTGAATAATGCTTATTCCATAAGGAATTTGTAAGATTTTCACTTTTTCTCATTTAAGAAATTTAATAAGCTTTCCATCGATATAAGATTTGGCCAATAATCCAATAATTGGGTAAGAAGTTGTGACTATTTCAAGTTCCCGTTGTAAAGCAGCTCTACATTAGTCAGCGGTATGGCACGCCTCAGGAGAAAATAGAAATTTTCAAATTCTAGTAGGATTCCATGATAGTGGCACATCGCGCTAAACTTTCAGGTCACAAATGAAGTGGCAACGCGATGGCTCCACGTCGCTCCATCCCTCAATTTCCCAGTTGTCAATTTCTAGTGACACGGCATGATAGCTCCACGCCGTGCCTTTCAATTTGAGAAAATTTCACTTTAATTAAAAGATGTGTCCCGGGTTAAAAGGATCAATTTCCCATCCCTATTGAAACCCAATAACATGTGATTTATCCATTCTTCACCAAAAATATACTAGTTTCTCTCAATTTTCTCTCAAGAACAAGATACCGTTTCTATTGGGGATTCAATTTAAAGAAAATCTCTCCATCAATCTTTGCTAAATCAAGAACTAAGGTATGCGTTGTATTGGTTTATGGATTCCTTTCATCCATAAAGCTCAAGAACCCTATTTTAAATTATGAGTCATGATACTTATGTTATGGGTTGGTTGTAACCATATTTATCTTGTTATATGGTTCCCAAGTTGGAATACTTATGTGTTTTTCATGAAATTACATTAGTAAGTGAGTGAAATCCATAAATTGAATTATTTATAATGTGTCAATTTGATGATTAGGCCTATGACCTAAGGGTGCATGCAAGGTGTTTGATAAAATGCCAAGGAGGATAGAAATTATGCACTATAGCTTAATTATGATCTAAAATAACTTCCATGCTATTCTTATGTATTGAATTTTTTTGTCGGATTTCTCATATGTTAGCCATATGAAATTATGCTATGTTTATTGGCTATCTTATTCACGTACCAAGCTGTGATAATCAAATGCCCATGAAATATCTTCAATTATTGTATTATGGATTGTTAATATTATTCATGTATACAAGAATGTCATGCCTTGTCAGCTTCCTTCCATTAATTCTTGCGGGTACATGTACCCAAAAATTATAACTGTGTGCCTAGAGTCTGTATAATGACATAACGATATCCTCAGGCAAGCCATGATCCATAGAACTCAGTGAGTTATGTGACTTAGGAAAGCTCAGTAATTTAGTAACCTCAATGTTATTTCGTCCATCAATGGAATTCCACTAATTCAATTAATTCAGTTTTATTCAGTAATCCATGTTCAATATCTATTCAGATGGGAGTAGGAATTAGCACTAAGTGAACCCAAGGATGGGAACACATACTGTCAGGTGAGGGTACGATTCTTAGAAGTCATCCTTGCATTCCAAAACTATGTACCAGATTAGGTTAAGACATCAACACTGTCAGACGATGGTTGATAAGGTTGATAAATGCTGTCAGATGAGGGTCCCACCATTCTCTTTTAGGGGATACTATCAAATGAGAGTCACCCACAGCTTGTCTTTACCAGTAGAACGGTATGAAACTCTTTCAATTGGGGTTACAGATTGGACCTAACTTAGCTATAATGCGTTATTTAAGGCATGTTAGTTAGATTACTATTTTCCACAATTCTAGTTACAGAATTTAGGACTATCAGATACAGTCATTCAATCTCAGTAATAGAACTTAGAGAGTTCAATAAAATTCCGGATTGTCAGATACAGTCAACTCAGAACAGTTCAGAACTCAGCTACTTGCATCAGATTTAGGACTGCCAGATACAGTCACTCATGTTATCAGTTATATCAGTCATCAGAACTCAGTTATTAGTCATGATTAGTTATCAGTAATTTCATGTTAACATGATCTCAGATATATGTACTATGTATTCATGCATGTATTCTCACATTCATATTAGTTAGTTAGTTAGTATTTTTCATGCATATGAACCCAATGCATCCATCCTACATCACATGCAAACCAGTACATTCAAAGTACTGATGCATTTGTGCTATGGTATTTTATACCATAGGTTCAGAGGCATGAGCTTCAAAGCATCAGTTGATTCCAAATATCAGCAGTCAGTCAGTAGTGAGTCCTCATCCTCAGAGGATGATATGATTTCTTATTTCATTATCTCACAACATAGTCATTTTAGTAGTCAGAGTTAGTTGGGAACATGTCCCATCAACTCCTTATTTAGATAGTTCAGTAAGGTAGAGGCTTTCCAGACTATCATGTTATTTTAGTTTTATTTTAGGTATTTCATACACCATTCAGATATTATATCTTTAACATTTATGTTATAGTATTGAACCTTATGGCCTTTCAGTTTATGTTTCCGTAATCATAAAGTATAGTATGCAGTATATAGGTAAAGATCTCAGTCATGGGTTAGCTTATGTTCCTTTGTGGTCATGAGCTCTGTGTAGCACTTCGGGTGCCATACCCAAGGTGTTACAATTCCCAATACAAGGTAATCAATAACCCATCATCAAAAACTCAATAGAAATCCAAAATTCAAGGTTTCTTTACCTGTTCGTCTAACAAGGTATGTCGGGTTTATGAATAAGGATCTTCTTTCATCCTTGTGCCCAAAACATGTTTAAATTTCAAAGATATATGATTTTATATGATTTCCCATGAATTTGAAATTAGGGTTCATACCCAATGTTTCCATTTACAAGATTATGAGATTTCAAGTTATTTAGAAGTTGAATTACATATTTATTTTTATATTTTCATGCTTATTGCAGTAAATTCCAAATTTTGTGATGAATTATCATTGTTTTCATTATCAAGAATGATTATTATGATATTTTGACATAATTTTGATACATGGGTTTGAAACCCTAAGTTTATATGTTGAGATTCTGAGAAAGATGATGCTTTAAGCATTTTATGAGATGATTATATAAGAAAAATAGCTTGCATCTACTGATTGATTCAGCTAAATGCATAACTGGTTTCATAATAAACCCTTATGCTAGTTTTAAAGTGGATTTCCAATAAGATGAGTCTTGTAAATTAAAGGGAGTATTATTTAGCAACGAGTTGGATATGATTCCAATGTTTCATACCCTAAAACTACATGACACCATAGATTTTAGATTAAAGGGCCCTTAGTGGGCTGAGATAGTGATCAATTAATCTGAGGTTATACTTCCTGGAAAGTGTATGACACCTCTCCCTAATATGAGGTTTCTTTCTTAGGAGGACGAGACTGTGGACTCAATGTAGCTCGCATGGTTTATGTCGGTTAAGAGAACCTTCCTTGCAGAACAATTTTTCCCTAAAAGTTTAAAAGCCAAACAACAATGATTTTAACATAAAGTATTCTCCTTAATATCAAAAGAAGAATAGAAAATCTTTTAGAAAACTAAGTGTAAAGGCTAACTAGTTTTACTCAGATTATACCTTAGAATAAGATAATAGCTTTCACATTTCAGATTTCAGATTTAGTAGTGAGTCCTTATACACTTAGACAGAATGATTTAAAGGGAGAATACAGGCATAAATTTTAGAACTAAATGTTATGGCTCAGAAGATTTATAAAGAATGTTCTGCTTGTTATAGCAACTTATTTCAGTATTTAAGATATTCCAGCTTATGTGAGTCATTTACATTTAGCATACATTGTTTTATAAATGATTATTAAGTGATGATGTTTTACTTATGCATATCACCTACATATACTCAGTACATCCTTGAAGTATTGATCCACACATAATTCTATGTGCTAACTTATCTCACAATGTAGGTTTAGGTGCTCAGTAACAGTACCGTATGTAGTTCGAGCATCGTCATCTAAATTCGACAGTTGGTAAGTCCTTATAGTTCAGGGACTTATTCATTCAGATTTTGCAGTTTATCTATTTATGAGATTTAGTACTTTCTTTTTGACAGTTCGAAATAGCTGGTGGATTATCCCAGTGACTCTCTAGTATTAGTAATAGAGGCTTGTCAAACTACTAGTTTTGATGAAGATTATTCAGTTTTGATATTTCAAATATTATATTTATATTATTCTTAGATATTATAGCCAGTTTCTGCATTTAGTATGACTTTTATGTCTATATTTCCATTATTATAAAACTTAGGCTCAATGGTATGCAGATAGGGCTAGCTTAAGGTTACTCATAGTCTTCATCACCATATAACATCTCGTGATTAGATTTTGGGGCATTACAAAACCCATGCCGAGAATGATATTTAAATAAGTCATCTCTAACTCTACAAGGACAACTAAATTGACTTTCTAAGAAACTGTGACAAGGAAAATTGTATAGTCATCTGGATAAAGTAGAACTACACTATGGTAGACACTAAGAAGGGCTCTGCTAATATGTTTGGACTGACGTGAAAGTCTACTTCTATATAGGAGTTAGAAAAGAAAGTAAAGCTCCAGGGTCTAACAATGCATAAACATAAAGATGAAAGACTTGTAAGATACCTCTAACCACATAAAGAGAACTCTCTTGATCATGTTGAGTTTGGAGAGAATAAAGTAAGTGTTGATGTTGCCCGCGAGTGGTGGTGGAGGTGGCATCCTATTGGCGTTGGTGACTCACTAGGGCTAGCGAGAAACTATACTGACTTGGTTTACGAAATTTTTTACCTTTTTGGTAAACCACGAGCAATCCCTGATCCCATGGCCTAGCTTGCCAAATCCAAAACAAGTATCACTGCCTACCTTGCACTCCCTTGTTGATTCTTACCATATCTCTTGCAAAGTGGATTGGTATGACTACTATTTACACTACCCTGGGACTTACAGTCAAGAGATCTATCACAAATATCCTGCCTGAACTTTGGCACTGACACTTTAGATGAAGATAGGGATAGAGCTAAAGATTTGTAATTGAAATATTATCAATTCCCACCATAATACCTTTGCTGTGACAAGTTGAATCTACCAGTTCTGGCCCTCTTATTCTCTATTTCCTTCTTTTTGAGGTTCTCCTCATCAATCAACTGGGCATAAACCATCAATCTATAATGATCTATCTCCTTAATTAACATAGATTTCCTACCCTCCTTGACTACATCATCTTACACACCAGACACAAACTTACTTATTCTGGCCCTAGAATCAGCCACCATAGTCAGAGCATATCTTACCAATTGAGTAAATTTGAGTGAGTACTCCTTCACATGCATGTTACCCTACTTTAGAATTATAAGCTCCTGTACTTTGTCATCCTTTAACTCAAGTGGGAAAAACCTATCTAAGAAGATCATAGAAAACTCCTTTCATTCTATAGGTCCTGCCTCAACACCTCTGTCCTTCTTTCACTTCTTGAACCATGTATGAGCCACTCCCTACAATTGGTAAGCAGCTAATTCAGCACTTTCACTAGAAGTAACACCTATAATATCTGTCATTTTTTGCAGACCATCAAAAAACTTTTATGGATCCTCCTCAGACATGGATCCAAAAAAAATAGAGGATTCATCTGGTTGAAATCTCAGATACTAAATATTGTCATTCTCACTACTTGATTAGCTAGGATAATAGCCTGCTGGTTATTCTATACAGCCATAGTCTGAGCCAAAATGATAAAAATAGTCTTGAATTCAGCATGGGAAACATGTTTGTTTAAAGGGTCTTCCTAAATAGGTTGTGGTGCGGGTTGATCCCTGTTCCTTCTTCTATTATTTCTTTTGTGAGGCATTTTCTATAAATTGGTAAAGGACGAGTTAGAAAAGAAAATTCAATAAATCTCATGTTCTTTTGCGTGAGATGAATACTTAAAGAAGGGAAACTTTCTTAAAATATCTCATAGACTCTTGACCATAAATGTGGCTTGCTTCACACTCATTCATAAGACTCTACTCAACGTAAATTTAAGACACCCTAGGACACTTTAAAACCTTAGGCTCTGATACCATGTTTCGCACGACCAAAGAATACCACATAGTCATAACACGGTACTTAAGGCCATAAGTAACCCCAAGCAAACCCATGATCTGGTATTTGTAGTGAGCACTAAATAAAGTAATAGTAAAACATCATATGCAAAAACAAAAATAATGATAAGTTCAATTAAGATGTCATACTGAAAGATTACCCAACATATTTGAATCACTAATACACCTGAAAAACAGCATAAGGAGGTTATGGTACAAACCTACAACTAATTCTAACTGACTGAAATAAACAAAGTAATGAAAATAAATGTAAATAACTTGTCCTTGATGGATGAGGACTCACCATAAATTCTTCTTAGTGGTGTTAAACTGACTAAGGGTTATTGGGGAACTGAACTTTCGAACCTATATTGTGAAATCAATATAGCACAAAAGAGTGTATGCGGACAGTACTTGGAATGTACTAGTACACGAGATAAGGACTAACTAAAGTATTTATAGATACTGAGCATGAGTATATGAACATGTAAAATGAATACAGGACCAGGCAAAGCATGTACTGAAATAATCTATAAAACTAACTGACAGTAAATATGATAAATTGAACACCTAGTCATACAAACCATAACAGATATAATCTGAGTACTAGATTTAAACAATTGGAGCTATCATTTGACTGACATTCCCTAATCTAACCTAATGATGTTCCAACCTATAACTCCAGTTTGAAGGGTGTCAGTACCTTGCCATGGATACTAATACTCGTTATATGGATCCACTATGCATGTGTCTTAAAGGACTAGGGTGTCATTCCTCTACTGGTGTGTGAACCCTAAGAGAGTGGCAGTCCTCTACTGATAGGTGACATCTAATAACCAACACTGGTTATGTAGTTCTTAAACTTAAGGACTTCTACTACAGGTCTAAGTCCTCTACTTGAGGGTGAGCCTTCCTCCCCAGGTTTGGTCGATGCTAAATCCTACTCCCAACTAAACTGACAATGATATTGATTAAAGTTAATAGGACTCACAACTAATAATTTCTCAACATGACTAGAATAATATTAATATGATGATAACATTATGATTTGATTGACTAGTTACTTTTTCCCAAAAACATCCCTAAACATATGGGTATCGTGTGTTCATAATCCACCAGCACAAAATAATACATTAAGTACAGTAGCACAATCAGAATACTATAAGGATATTCATAATTCATAGACTAGAACATAGTATATTTCATTAAAACTGATGAAATCCATGATTATGAGTATGGAAAGATGCTAAACATTATAAGGACAACATGCTGGGATAGTTAAATTCATTAATTGATAAGTAACATGGTGTCAATTGAAAATAATATGGGTGACTGACTATACAAACCATGTAAAGATATAATTAACCCGAGGAAACACATTGTCATGGTTTGTATTCAAAGCTATTAAGAAAGAGTTGAATGAATTCATCTTGACATTGAAATATCATCAAAAGAGAGAAAGTTTCATACTTGAAAAATAAGGGATTTTTAGGACTCAATGTGTTGAAAGAACCCATTGATAATTCCCCACATACCTAAGCTACTTGAATTTTTGAAGAAAACTTGGAAATAGGACTTTGGATGGTTAAATTCTTTGATTAAGCTTTGTTTTTATTTTGTGTTATTGAGGATAAGAGGAAATTGAGTATCATTAACTGATAGTGAATGGGGAAATGCCTTTTTTGGGTATTAAATTGTGAATTAGTTGTTTAGGGAGAGGGTAAAGGGAAAAAAATTCACACTTTAACCTTAATAAAATTATAGGATTTACACATCCTCTACGGTATAGAGGCTATCACAAAAGCTAGCCTCTGTGACATGCTATGTATTACAAAGACTAACCTTTGTGACACACTGCATAACGTGGAGGGCCAGACTCTGTGGCACATGAAAATCTCTAAACAATACTGCCTCCGCCGTCCAAAAATATCCCGAACATCATCCAAAAATTGTAAAACTCTCTCGGATGACCCTTTTAACATTTTCAACTCACAAATCAACTTTTCAAATGTAGAAAAACCTAGAATAATATGTTTGAAATCTTATTTATTAAAGTAGCCATACCATATGTAATTAGTGTAACTTAAATGCGTTGGGACTTCTAAACATTTGACGAGATGATGAAAAATAGTCTAGGATCATGCAGGGTATTATATAGTTGAACCACCACTCTTTGGTAGGTCCTGCAAGTCATGAGTGGACCTGTGACTTAAAGTTCTAAAGATTATTTCAAAATCTTATTTCCACAATGTAAACTAGGATCTATAACTCAAACACACAAATCATGACCGACAGTTATAGGTCAAGTATTGAAGATGGAAGTTGGGATTGATTTCCACGATTAAGTGTCAGGAATAATAGGTCTGATGCACGACCCAACCCATAAGACATAGGTTGTTGTTGACTTTATTTTCCTACATAGTTTAGGATAGTATTTATTTTGTATCTATAAATAATCCCTTGACTTTTATGATTAGTTTACTCATCTTTACATTATTTTAAGGTTCTAAACTACATTATTGATCTTAGTCATTGGCATTTGTTTTTAGTATTTCTAATCAATTTGAGATTTTACTTTTTTATATTATTCTTTTAAGTACAAAATTATGCTTTCATCTATGGAATCTTTATATGTTCTTGCGACCATGAGTTTCTAAACACCATAATTAGGATTGTGGGAAGCATGATTAATGAATGAACAAGAGTAAGGTATGGAGTTATTCTAGACCTATGTTCTTACATGTATATGTTATTTCCTTAGATTTGATTTGTTTCTTGATGGTTCCCAACATTAGGAACTCACTTGAATTCTAAACATGCTCGAGGAAGAGAGAGAGAGAGAGAGAGAGAGAGAGAGAGAGAGAGAGAGAAAAGGGGTTTAGATTGGGAAAAGGAAATAACTATAGTAATTTGAAGCTACCAACAATCATTTTATTAACTTGAGCCTTAATTGGGATAGTTAATTGGAGATCAGAAAAAAAGATTTAGTAATGTAACATTCTGATTCCGAGAGGATATATGTGCAATTCATCTAAACCAAGGTTGAGAGACAATTAGGTGATACATATCTTGTTAGATTTTTCATGCAAAGCATCAGGATAGTCTACTAAGCTCAAAGAACCCATGGAGTTAAGAACTCGTGGGGAACAAAATCCTACTGCTCATATCATATTGACCACAATCCAAAAAGCCAACAATTTCTACTATTACACTTAATTTTACAAAACCCCCCTTTTTTGTTTACATAATTTTCAGTCACATCAGTAAACTCTTGAAAAACTTTTGACATACTTCACATGGAATCGACTCGAAACCATTTGGATTCTATATTTGATTCAGCAACCACTTTATACTTTTTGAGAGGTATAATTTGGGTGACTTTAGTATCCTTTGGAATCTCATAGATAGAGGTGGGTTTTTCTTGGGTGTTTTTGTATAGGAAAATGACCGAGGGGGGTGAAAATAAAATTCAAGAAATCCACTATCGGGTTACTACCACGATAGTTATTTTACTGCTACAGTGATCAGTTTATACTATAAAGCTAGGTAAATGGATGGCCCATTTTATTTTAATTTCTCAGCCTAATTATGTTGGGCCCCACTTTTACCCATGAATTAATTCTCTCAGGTCCAATTAGAGGATTCTATTCAACTTAAATATTTACCAACATATTTTTTTATGTAACAATGTTTTGGGTCATTAAAGAAGGTAAATCTTCATAAGTAGAACTTCTGATATTGGATTTGATGTAAAAGAATTGAATTGAGACGTCAAAATTTGAGGATTTGCTGCAAAAAATTGCAAAATTAGGATAGATCTCAACTTTTTTTCTTGTCTACCCCACTATAATAAGTGGATAACCACTACCACTACACCGCTAGAGTGGGATTGTTTTGATATGGTACGAGTTAGCTTTTTTAAATCCCACCATAGTAGATGGAACCTACTATGAAAATAATGCTTTAGCAGGATAGGGCTGCTATAACGGGATTGCACTCATTGATGAATCAAACATTCCGAAAATGATTTTTTTATTCCATATTTGTGTAAGATAAAATAGGTAATTTTGGGAAATAACCTCATAAATTTCACTAAATCTGTTTGTCAAGGTAAGTTAACTCCTTTCATTAACAAGTTTTTTGATTATTAATTCATGGAATCACTAGTTTTTTTATTTTTAGAAAGGATTTAACTTGACTTAGGTGATTTTTATAATGTATTTGGGTGAATTAGGGAAAAAACGCTTTGAGTTTTTATTAAAAGTGTTTAATTTACAATCGCACAAGTATAATTCACCACTATATTCATAAAATTTGTAGGACTAAGGAATTATGATGATAGAAAACCCTAGAATGGTTGAATGGTCATGATTTTGACCTCGAGGTTAAGTGATTGGGTTTTAATCCTTGAATGCGTTAGGTCATATCTAAATTATGTTTGCATTGTTTTTTTAGGCCACATAAGGTTAAAATTACAGAAAAATTCAAAGCTTGAGTTCCATATAATTGTGCAAGCTTGGATTATGGTAGGTGATAGATTAACATAGTCGAAACCCAACTTTATTTATGTCTACGCGTTAACTATTTCTTCAAATACTTGTTATAATTAATGTTCAAAGAATGTAAATTGGTACATGATATCCTAATTATTAATTACATATAATGTTGTTGTATTAAAAGCTTATTGATTTTACAAGTATGGCTATTTAATCTCATTGTGCTTGTGATATCTATCGATTATTGTGGGATGTACCAATATTTGGATATCTTCACAAGATTTATATTTATTGTGGGGTTTATAGATATTAGGATAACTTCATGGAACGCCTAGGATTGTATATGTAGACAGGAGATTGTCACCTATAGGTTATGGTTAGCAGGTGACCATGCGAACCTTAGCATATGCATATAATGTATTGGTTAGTGTGTTGATCCTTGAGTGGATTGGGTTTAGCTTTTGACTTTTTATATTTAGTTTCTTTAGTGAGTTGAGATTTATGATCATTGTTGTCATTATTGTTGAATTAGATCCTTCAGTGGTACAAGTTGATTTTATAGGTTATTGGCATATCTCTTTTTGATCTAGTACTTATATATTTGAAGCAAGGTATAATCTGTTACTGATGAGTAATAGTTCATTCACCTGGTAAATATTGGTAGCCTAGTCTTGACTTGGAATTTGCTTCTATATTGACTTATACTGGACTGAATTGTACGGTATGGTTTGAAAATGGCTAAGTTTCGCTTAATTGAAGTACAATTATATGGTAGGTGTTCATGGTTGTTTTTATTTACTAACTTATGGTTGCTTGTTTATATATTTTATTTTGGGTTAGCCGATGACCCTAGCAGTACATTATGGTTTTTATGTATGCATACTTCATGTGCTTATTTATTATAAAGTGCAGAGAATTTAAGTGACTACATTGAGACCTCACCTTTATAGCAAATCGCTGTATGACTCAAGGGTTGCATGTGAGACACATCTTTCAGGAATCCATGAGTCCTCTACATAATTTTCATTCTTTTGTTTTGGACTCAAATAATCTTAGTTGTTTTTGGATTGATCCCTTATATTAATATTTATAATGTTTTACGGCAATCACTAGAAGTTCTATGGTGTATTTTAGATTTTTTCTTGCATTTGGATTTTTCTGCTCGAACATTTTTGACTTATTGGTTTTGGTTTATGGAATGACTAGTTCTATTAGTAATTTTCTAAATATTGGAATTGACAAACTGCTTCGGATGATTCTCCCATGGGAGGGTTAATATGGGTGCCACTCACAATGGGTTTAGGTCACTAAATAGTTAGTATTAGATCCCTGGGTTCGTTGATCTCATTTTACAATAATGGTCCCAGTAGACTCTTATTATTTTCTTTGATAGTCTATAGGACTTTAGTAAATTATCATTTTTTTCTTCTTTTATCTTGTAGCTTAATTCTAATTTGTATTTGATAAACTAAATTGGTATCTAAATCCCTTCATGTTTTTCTATAGATAGTGGATACTAGAGCTAATAGACCTAGAGAAAAAAACCCCACACCAACTGTTTCAGCTGTAGAATTGGTTGTTCGATGTAGAGAAAGGGGCAGGGAAAAGAGATTGTGTAGCGCCCCATAAAACGGGTCCCAGAGCATCACACGGTGCTTGAGGGGACGAGTAGACCCAAGCTAAGCCTTTGAGCCATTTTCATTCAGTTCAACCCAAATCAACAGGATTTCCATAAACAACCCTCAAATATCAACAGAGTAATCATCGTCCAAGAATCAAAGAACTTCAGAAAGATAACAAAATATGACTTATTAGTCAACTCCCAATATCTATATTAGTCTGACAAGCCTCTAAGAAAATCAATAGAACCAGCGAGCCATTGAGACATGACCCAACTAACTCATACTCACTTATCAAATGTAAACGATTCCGTGAAACCAACATCAGACATCACGTCCTCGGAACATGAGGACTCACCACAACCGAGGATGTAGAATAGCGTGCTCTAAGAATCACTGTCAAACCTTGAACTAAGCACTTGAACCTACATTCCAAGAAAATGCAGCCGACATCCGAAGATGTAGGTCAGTACCATGGAAAGGAACTGAGTATATGAGGGTGTATGCAGTTGTATAAACATCATCATCATAAATATTTATAAGAAATATGCAGGATGTATGAAAGACTCATATAGCCCGAAGAAAATCATCATAATCATGAGAGGATGAAATAAGTACAATAACACATGTGAGTCATCATATAATTTGTCAATCACTTTCAGTTCATCAAGAATATCAATTCTCATAATGTAAATATCATTGAAATCTTTCGAAAGAATAACTTTCACAATTCCACTTTCAAATCACTTCACCATTCACCATAGACACAAGGAAACACACACACACTGGGAGATCCTATAACCGACATAAACCATGTGAGCTACATGGAGTCCAATGTACAACCCACATTGGGGAGAGCTGTCCTATCCTTGCCATCGGAGTAGGACTATCCATATCGAATCTACACAAACTTATCCTTGCCATCGGAGTAGGACTATCCATATCGAATCTACACAAACTAGTGATCACTATATAAATCAGCCTCAGACTCACTCCTACGGGGGCACGTAGTTCTAGGGAAGTAAGGTCGCTTTATACCTCCCACTCGGTGCTAAAGATTTCTCCCGGACTTAGCTCAGATTATTTCAAAGATAATCCACAACAAAACAATTTCAGTAATATGTAAAGATACATCGGGAGCCATCATGCTTCCCATCTATCAAAATCAACCATATTGTGGATTTCTTTCACACTCGAGTTCAAAACAACTCCATTAAGACCAAAAGGTCAAATCATTCAAAATATCTCAAATATTCAACATCAACGTGCTTATAACACACACTTTCTCAAAAAAACACACTTTCCAATGGGAATTCACGACCCAAATATCAAAATCATGATAAATATTGTTCAAGATTCATGCTTTATATCTCCACACATGTAAATTCATCTTTCAAAATGATAAACATCAAGATTTCATAATAATCATCATAAGATATGGGTTCATGCTTCAAATTCATAATCATCATCACCACATCGTTTCTCACTCCGAATGCAACATAGAATGCATAAATTCAAGAAACTACAACTGAACATATAATAAATCACAGCTGAACTGCTGCAACTTTTATCAAAAGTGCATGATTTAGGAAAGAACGGTACCTTCAGCTTGATCGGAGTTCGCAGAAAATAGGTACAGGTACTTGGATCGCATATTCGCCTCAGCTTCCCAAGTTGCACCCTCAACAGATTGGTTTTGCCACAATACCTTGACCAAGGGAACTTCTTTGTTCCTTAGTCTTCGGACACTGAAATAAAGAATCTCAACAGGAATCTCATCAAAAAAAAGATTTTCTTGAATGGCAGTACTCGCAGAGGAATCCACTACCACAGCATCGCTAATATGCTTTCTAAGCATGGAGACGTGGAATATTGGATGAACATAGGACAACTCAAAAGGCAACTCAACCTCATAAGCTACCTTACCAAACGGCAAAGAATTTTGTAAGGACCAACATAACGGGGGCTAAGCTTCCCCTTCTTTACGAATCTCTTCACCCCCCTCATGGGTGAAATTTTCAAATACACTAGGTCACCAACTTCAAACTCAAGGTCTCTCCTTCTAACATCCGCATATGACTTCTGACGACTCGGCGCAATTTTCAACCTTTCCCTAATCAACTTAACTTTTTCCATAGCCTCAAATACCGAATTAAGACCACTCACAGCCACTTTACCCACCTCAAACCAACCTATGGGTGATCTACACTTCTTCCCATATAAGGCTTCAAATGGAGCCATGCCAATACTAGAGTGGAAACTATTATTGTGAGGAAACTCTATCAACGGTAAGTAATCATCCCAACTTCCCTTAAAGTCAAGTGCACAAGCTCTCAACATATCCTCTAAGGTCTGGATGGTCCACTCAGCCTGATGATCGGTCTGCGGATGAAAGCAGAACTTAAAAGAACTTGGGTACCAAGACCCTTCTAAAAAGCTTTCCAAAATTGCAAAGTAAACTGAGTACCCCTATCCCAAATGATAGACAAGGGAACTCCATACATTATTAGGAGCTCTCAGATATACAATCTAGCGTAATCCTTAGCAGTATATGAAGTATGAACAGGCAAGAAATAAGTAGACTTAGTCAAACTATCAACCACAATCCAAATGGAATAATGATGGCGTCGGGAAGGAGGTAAACTAATCACGAAGTCCATATTTATATCTTCCTACTTCCCAGTGGGAATAATAAACTCTTGCATCATACCACCAGGTCTTTGGTGTTCAACCTTAACCTATTGACATGTTGCACACTTATCTACAAATGCTGCTATATCTTTCTTGTTTCCACTCTACCAATAGATTTCCTGCATATCTCAGTACATCTTAGTGGCACCAAGATAAATAGAATATCACGCCCCGTGCGCTTCATCCATAATCCTCTTTCTCATATCATCAATATTTTGGACACAAAATCTACCCAGCAATCTCAATAAACCATCTCTCCCTTAGGAGAAAACCTCTACTTTTTGGTCCTTGACTGACTCCTTCAGTCTGACCAAACTAGCATCTAAGTATTGCTTTTCCTTCACTTCCAAAACCAAAGAGGATTCGGAACTACTCTGAACCCCTATACTACCTTCAGCAGAGTCAAACAACCTAACCCCCAATCTAGCCAAATGATGTACATCACGAGCCAACTCTTTCCTACCTTCTACCACATGCAAAACACTACCCATGGACACTCTACTTACGGCATCCACCATAACATTGGCCTTGCTCGGATGGTACAACACACTCATATCATAGTCCTTTAACAATTCTAACCATCATCTCTGCCTAAGATTCAATTCTCTCTGGTTAAACACATACTGCAGACTCTTATGATCAGTGAAAACATCAACATGGACACCATAAAAATACTGTCTCCAGATTTTCAAAGCAAACACAACAGCAGCCAACTCAAGGTCATAGGTGGGGTAATTTTTCTCATGGGGTTTCAACTGTCTTGAAGCATAAGCTATCACCTTACCCTTCTACATCAATACGCAACCCAACCCAACTCTCGAAGCATCACAGTACACCATAAAACCATCAATACCATCAGGCAAAGTCAAAATAGGGGCTAAAGTAAATCGAGTCTTCAACTCCTGAAAACTCTTCTCACAAGATTCGGACCATAAGAACTTCAATTTCTTTTGGGTCAACCAAGTAATAGGAGATGCTATAGAGGAAAAACCCTGAACAAAATGGCGGTAATACCAGCTAAACCCAAGAAACTTCAAATATAAGTCAGAGAAATAGGTCTAGGCCGATTTCTAACAACTTCGGTCTTTTGGGGATCAACTCTAACACCCTCGGAAGAAATGATATGACCAAGAAAAGCAACTGGCATTAGCCAAAACTCTCACTTAATAATCTTGGCAAACAACTTGTTATCTCTAAGGGTTTGAAAGACAGTTCGAAGATAATCAGAATGTTCATCCTTACTACGGGAGTACACAAGTATATCATCGATGAACACTATGACAAACATATCCAAATATGGTCTGAACAATCAATTCATGAGGTCCATGAAAGCTGTTGGGGCATTAGTTAACCCGAAAGACATAACAAGAAACTCAAAATAGACATAACGAGTTCGGAAAGTGGTTTTTGGAATGTCACACTCCCTAACTTTGAGTTGATGATAGCTGGAACGAAGTTCTATCTATGAGAAATAACTTGCACCTTGCAATTGGCCAAACAAATCATCTATTCTCAGAAGGGGGTACTTATTTTTTATGGTGACTTTATTCAGTTGGTAGTAATCAATGCACATACGCAAAGAGTCATCTTTCTTTCTCACAAACAACATAGGAGCACTCCAAAGAGAAACACTGGGCCTTATGAAACCCTTATCTAGTAGATCTTAGATTTTAGATCGGTAAGTCTGTCGGTTAAAGAGAAAGAACATAGTTTTGGTAAAGGTTCATGGGAGGAACCAAAAGGTTAAGGAAGCTACTTGGGAAGCCGAAGAGGACATGAAGTCAAAGTATCTATTATTGTTTCTCTCTTTAGATAATCGTGTTTGAGGTATGTATATTTCTTAATATCTTTGCTTTCTAACTTTGCTAAAGGAAATGGTGATTTTGTTTGAATCATTGTTGTCTGTCTTTGTTAAAGACAAGAATAGTAGTATGTTGAATAAAATCATGTAAGACCTCGGGTTTTGTCACGACCCGAGACTACCCCTCAGTCATAACGCGGTACTTAGAACCGTACGTGATCCAAAACTAACCCATGAAGTAGTATGATACTTGAGTATCTGAATTAAATTAATTGTATAAGCTATGTTTTTTTAAACGGAAGCATAATCATAAGAAAACTAGAATACATGTGATACTAAAAAGGTTTACAACATGATGAATTTGAATGAAGAATTCAAATAACATGAGTGACTCTGACTAACTGTCTATGAAGCCTCTTCTATACTAACTATTTATAACAGGGACTTACCTCTAGCTGCAACTAATAAATGCATATAAATTATCAAAATAAAGTACAAGAACTACAACTGACTGGAGATTCTCAAACTAGGAGAACTCATCACCTGTTCGCTAGAAGATGCAAACTCTTTGATTATGATATGTAGGCTATAACGGTACCTACATTATGAGACAATGTAACACATAGACATATATGTGGATTAGTACTTCGGAATGTACTGAGTAAGTAGGGGTAAATGCAATAAGTATAACTAATTAGATACATCATCTTAAAACATGCATGCTAAGTGAAAATAGACTGACCAAGAGACTACAACCAACTAAAAGATGAAGTATCCTTAAGCATAATTAACATAAAATATCTGATAAGCTAGTGAATCACTGCACTTAGTTTCTTAAATCTTTTTTTGTAGAATAAGTACAATTGAAACTAGGAAGCAGTAAAACATGTATATTATCTATAAATCTCATATAAAGCTGAACATCCTGTAAAACTAAACTAATGGTATTGTTTAGATATTGAGCATGAAAACATGAACATATAAAACTGAGAATGTAAGACAAACATAAATATGTTTTGAGAAAATTTGTAATCTGAAAGACTGAATTCTATAAAACTGAATAACTGAAAATTTGTACACTTGGTCACGCAAACCTGAGTTGAGATACACTAAATACTGACTGAAAATATGGGAGGTATCGTGTAACCAACATGCCTCAATCTTATCTAATCAAGGCCCAACCTGTAACCCCAATTTGAAGGGTGTTAGTACCGTGTCACGAGTGCTATTACATTGCTGACGATGTGTATTAGCAAGGCTGATATTTCAAAGGACTAGGGAGTCACCCTCTACTTGCAGGTGCACTCATGAGATATGTGTTAACCCTTAATTAGCAGGAAGAGATCCAAAACCTATGTTAGCTACATAGTTCTGGAACTCAGGAACCGCTACTAAAGGTCACACTCTCTACTGAAAGGTGAGCCCCCATCCCTGGGTTCGCTTAGTGCTAAATCCTACTCCCAATTAAACTGACACTTGTACTTGACTGAACTAAATTAAACTAAACATATAAACAGATATTTCTCACCATGATCATAACAACTGAGTAAATGGTAATATTCATGGTTTAACTTAAATCATTACTTGAAATATCTGAAATTACGTAAAACACGTAGATATCGGGCATTAATAACCTGCTAGACTGAATGATCATAAAATACAGTATTAAGGCTTAAAACTATAGTATGAAATAATGGTACAAAGAATTAAAATATGGAAATTTCATCAATCATGTGAAAGTCATACACTTGAACATGAGAATGTGTTACGTATGAGGAAAACCACTTAATTACATAGCTAAATTTACAATTCAATATACCAACAAGAAATTCTCTTGGATATTGACATGAGAAATTGGAACTTGAATCATGAGATTACTTGACTTTTCATGGAACCATACATGGACATGAATTGAGTTCAATTACTAGGGAAAAACATTAAATTAATCCATCTTGAACATACAAAAACTCCATAGTAAGAGAAAATCCATACTTTGGTTGAAAAGAATGTTTTTGGACTCCAGGGGTAAAAGTGACCCATAAATGAACATCCACATATCTTAATCTAATGGATTATTGAGGAAATATTGAAATTGAATCTTGAATCCTTTTGTTCTTGAGACAAGAAATCTTTAACTTTGTTCTTTGGGAAGGGGATGGTTTTAACGTGAGAAATTTTTAGGAAGATGGGTAAATAATGCCTTTTTTGGTGTTATGAATTGTGTTTTAAACGATTGGGGTTAAGGGGAAAGGACCAAATTACCCCTTGGCCCTTAGGAAGATGAACCATTGGGGGAATAAGCTTTGTGTCACATCTCTTATTCTAGGGTTGATAGCTCCACATGGCGCCCCTAATTCTAGGGGAGACACCAACGCATCACAGGTTTGTCGTGGACCCTTACTGTTTCTCATGAAAATGGTGGCAACTTTTCGATCAGGTATTGTAATACCCCAAAATTTGCTTAAGCTTAATTTTATCTCGAGAAGGTTAAGAAATTAATTCCTAGGTGAGTATAGTTTTTAACCATGTAGAATTTCCCTAATTTTGACTTTTCATCACATGGGAAATTTGATAAGCTTTCCATTGGTATAAGTTTCGCCAAAATCTGATACCCGGGCAAGAATTTAAGGCAAATTTAAGTCCTAGTTGTAAAACACCATCATTTATGTTCTTGGCGTGTCGCAGAGTGGGACTATTTAATAATTGTCCTATTCCACTAGTCTAGCGCGATAATGGCTCATCGTACTGAATTTCCAGGTCCCAACTAGTGGGACAACATGATGGTTATGCATTCCGATGACTCCAAGAATCCCATTTGTAAATTTCTAGTGAGACACCGCGATAGTGGCGCATCGCGGTGGCCCAAAAAATTGGGCTACCAGTTATATTTTTTCTAGTTATGTTAAGGGTTAAAAGAGGGGTATTTTGGGCGATCACAAAAGGGTCCCGAGACGTCACATGGTGCTTAAGGCTACAAGTTACCCTAAGCTAAGCCTTTGATCCTGCTACTACATCTAAATGCTTAAATCAAGGTACTGAAAGCAACATACTGAGACATACCATAGCACGTATCACTAAAATATGGAAGAGTATTATGGAAGTAACAAAATACTAAATGTCTAAATATACTGATAGTCTAGTCTGACAAAGCCTCTACTACTCAATGAACTAGAAAGCCATTAGGACAGATCCCCAACTGACTCGAACTAAACTGAAAGCAATAAAACATCTACTAAAATACTGAAATGTCTTAAGATAGGTCATAGAACCATGAGGACTAAACATCGTGGAGATGTAGAAAAAGGTACTCGGAAGTCACTGACAAGGCTGGGGCTGAACACCTGAACCTACATTATAAGACAATGTAGCACATAGACATATATGAGAATCAACACTTGGGAATGTACTAAGTATATGGGGTGTATGTAATTAAATAATCCATTTCATAAGTCTTTATAGAAAACATGCATTCCATAATAGGTGACTCACATAGCTTAAATAAAATCCTCATAAATCTTGAATAGAAAACATACCATATAAATCACGTGAGTCATTTCACTTTATTCTAAATCTGTACTTTTTTTTGTACTTAAGCTTGCGAACTAGATAAAGTCTTAAAGTGACAACCTTTAGAACATACACTTTAATCTTATCGAAAACAATGAGCTTCTTTGAAACTAAAAGATTATAGCACTGAGAACCTTATAAAACTTAGAATCATAGCTTTTGAAATACAAGTACGTTTATCTAAAATAGAGTAAGGACTACTTTACGAAGATTCTTCTAACCGTCATAAACCATGTGAGCCACATTGAGTCCAACTCCTTTCCCACGTTGGGGAGAGCTATTTTATCCTTGCCATTAGAGTAGAACTTTTTACTTTTAGTGATCACTAGTTTAAACTACTTGGGGTAAATCAAATCCTGTGGTTGCTTGTAGTTCTGGGGCATGAGACCTCGGAATCTAGTCCTACTCAGTGCTAAGTACTACTACCATAATAGGCTCAAAACTTTTAGAAAAAATCAACCGTATACAATTCAACATTATGAAATGGGAGCCAATGTGCTTCCCTTTAACTTAAATCAAAAGTTGTGGATTCTTTTCTTAACTTAAGATCAACACAACTCTTTTCATAAACTTTTGTCAATTATCTTTAACAAGCTTTGAAACTTCAATGATATGGAGATATCAATACCATTCTTGAAATACTATAGAATATATCAAAAATCATTATTGGAGTTTATATATATTAAAGAAATATCAATTCAAAATAGAGCGTAAATCATGACTTCAATCTTAAGAGCATTCCAAACACCTATCATGGAAGGAATATGCAATTCATAACACTAATTCTCTATTCAAATAAAAAAATAGGTGTAGTATCATATAATTCAATACTTGAATAAATCCATAATCTCATATACTTGAATGTAGCAATCTAGGCATAATTCATCTTGAAAACATTAAAATATTTTAAGAAAACCACAACTTTGGGCACAAGAACGGAAGGAGTGTTCTTGTTCAAACCCTACATACCTCGAATTATGAACTTTGATGAATAAGCTTTCTTGAGACTCTTTCTCATCCTTTTGGATGAGTGTTCTTGAAGCCTTTGTTTTGGGAACCTCAAATCTCAATTCAATTGAGAAAACTATGCTAAATTCTTGAGATTCTTGGGGGAGGATTTAGATGCTTTAGGGCTTTTCCTTTGTAGAGAATGAATATTTTGGGCATAAAGTGCTCTATTATACCATTGATTGTGTGTTTATGGACGGATTGGGTGTAGGTAATTGCCCAAAATACTCCCTTTTTAACCCTTAACTTAACTGGAAAAAATATAACTGGGAGCCCGATTTTATGGGCCATCGCGACGCGCCAATATTTCGGTGGCTCACTAGAAATTGACAAATAGGATTCTTGTGGTCACCGCGATGTGGATCAATTGTGTTATCCCTTTGGTTGGGACCTGGAACTTAAGTACGACGCTCCACTATCGCGCTTGGCTACTGAAATTTGACAATTGTTAAATAAACCCATTCCACGATGCACCAAGCACTGAAATGATGGTGTTTTACGACTAAGATTTAAATTAGCCATAACTTCTTGCCTGAGTATCGGATTCGGTAAAATCTTATATCGATGGAAAGATTATCATGTTTCCCATGTGATAAAAAGTCAAAAGTATGGAAATTCTATATAGTTAAAAATGATACTCACCTAGGTAGTCATTTCTTAAGCTTCTCAAGATGAAATTAAGCTTAGGGAAAGTTTGGGTTATTACAATATCTACCCCTTGGGAACATTCATCCTCGAATGTTGCAAGCGAGGCTAAGAATATGGAGGAAACTGAGTACGCAAGCTGGAAGAACTCTCTAAACTAATTCTTTGTCTTTCTAAACTCTTGAACACTTTAGAGAACACATGATTCAAAATAAGAATAGCTATATAGCTTAATCTTTGATTAGAAAGGGACTGAATTAAGAAGGAAAGGCACCTTCGGCTTGATCTGAACTTACAGAGAATAGGTGCGAGTACTTGGATCTCATATCTTCTTCGGCTTCCAACTATCACCCTCAACTGACTAATTTTGCTATAACACCTTGACCAAGGGGACTTCTTTGTTCCTTAGTCTCTAGACTTGGTAATCTAATATTTCCAGTGGAATCTAGTCAAATGAAAGACTGTCCCAAACATCAGTTCTTTCCAAAGGATCTATAACAATAGAATCACTAATACACTTCCTAAGCATGGAGACATGAAAGACCGAATGATTAGTTGACAACTCTGCAGGAAACTCAACTTCATAAGCTACTTTCCCAACATGGTTAAGAACTCTGTACGAACCAACATAATCGGGACTAAGTTTCCCCTTCTTTCCAAAACTTTTTACCCCTTTCATGGTTAAAATTTTCAGATACACCAAGTCATTAGCTCCAAACTCAAGATCCCTTATTCTTACGTCTGCATATGACTTCTGATGATTCTATGTTTTCTTCAACTTTTCTCTAATCAACTTCACCTTCTTCATATCCTTAAATATTGCATCAGGTCGAACAAAAGTAGCTTCACTCACTTCGAACAAACTATGGGTGATCTACACCTTCTACCATAAAAAACCTTAAATGGTTCCATCTTTATACTTGCATGGTAACTATTATTATACGTAAACTATATCAAAGGTAAATGCTCATCCCAAATCCCTTTGAAATCAAGAGCATATGCCCTCAACATGTTCTCCAAAATTTGGATCGTCCTTTCATCCTGACCATCAGTCTGTGAATGAAAAGCAAAACTAAGATGCACTTGGGTACCAAGACCCCTCTGAAAATCTCTCTAAAATTAAGAAGTGAACGGAGTACCCCTATCTGAGGTGATAGACAAGGGAACTCCATACAGCTTGACTACCTCCCAAATATATATTCTATCATAATCCTAAGCAATATATGATATATGCACAGGAAAGAAATGCGCTGACTTAGTTAGCTTATCTAGAATAACCCAAATATAATCATGATGGCGTTGGCAGAGAGGTAAACTAGTCCCAAAATCCATGTTTATCTCTTCCCACTTCCAAGTGGGTATACTAAACTCTCGCATCACACCACTAGGTCACTGTTGCTCTACTTTAATATGTTTTCAAGTTGCACACTTAGCTAAGAACTCAGCTATATCCTTCTTCATACAACTCCACCAATAGATTTCCCACAAGTCGAGGTACATCTTGGTAGCACCGGGATGAATAGAATACCGCGTGCCATGAATCTCTGCTATGATCTTCTTTCTCAAATCATTAACACAAGAAACACATAATCTACCTTGTAATCTGAACACACCATCTCCCCCTTGGGAGAAAACCTCTACCCTTTGGTCCTTGACTGACTCTTTCAGTCTGCCAAACTAGTATCTAAGTCTTGCTTCTCCTCACTTCTGAAACCAAAGAGGATTTAGAACTACTCTACACCAAAATACTCCCCTCGGCGTAATCAAGTAACCTAACACCCAATCTAGCCAAACGATGCACATCATGAGCTAACTTTTCCTTACCCTTCTCTACATGAGAAACACTAGCCATAGAAAACCTGTTAAGGGCATTTGCCACTATATTGGCCTTGCCCGGGTAATACAACACACTCATATCATAAACTTTTAGCAGTTCTAACTATCTCCTCTACCTAAGATTTAACTCCCTCTGAGAAGACAGGTACTACAGGTTTATGTGATCAGTGAACACATCCACATGAACACCATAAAGATAATGCCTGCAAATTTTCAAAGTAAAGACCACAACAGCTAATTCAAGATCATGGGTTGGGAAATTCTTTTCATGAGGTTTCAACTGTATAGAGGCATACGCTATAACTTTAACATCTTGCATCAGTACACAACCCAAACCAACTCTAGAGAAATCACAATACACCACAAAACTATCTGCACCATCAGGCAAAGTTAACACAGGGGCTGAAGTGAGTATAGTATTCAATTCCTTCAAACTCTTTTCACAGGAATCTGACAAAAGGAACTTAACTTTCTTTTGGATCAATCGATTCTTGAGAGATGCAATAAAAGAGAAACCTTAAACGAAAATGGTGGTAATATCCAGCTAGACCTAAGAAACTCCAAATATTAGATGGAGAGATGGGTTTAAGCAAATTTCTTACGGCTTCTATCTTTGGGGGATTAACTCCAATGCCTTCGACTGAAATTATAGGACCTAGAAAAGCTATTGACCTTAGCCAAAATTCACACTTGCTAAAATTTGGCAAAAAACTGGTGATCTCGAAGAGTTTGTAAGACAATTCTATGTTGATGTGCATGGTCATTCTCACTACGGGAATGCACAAGAATATCTTCTGTGAAAATAATGACAAAAATATCAAGATATTATTTGAATACTCTATTTATAAGGTCCATGAAGGCTTCTAGAGCATTGGTTATCCCAACAGACATAACTAGAAACTCAAAGTGACAATAAAAAGTATGGAAGGCTGTCTTCAGGATATCACACTCCCTTACTTTGAGTTGATGTTAGCCTGATCAAAGTTTTGTCTTTCAGATATAACTTGCACCCTATAATTTAACAAACAGATCATCTATTCTTGAAAGAAGGTATTTATTCTTGACTGCAACCTTATTAAGCTGACGATAGTCAATGCACATATGCAAAAAACTATCTTTCTTTTGCACGAATAGAACAGGTGCGCCCCAAGGTGCACACTTAGCCTTATAAAGACTTTGTCTAAAAGATCTTTGAGTTTCTCTTTCAACTCTTTAAGCTCTACGGGTGCCATACAATAAGGAGGAATTAAAATTGGCTGAGTGTCGGGAAGAAGGTCAATCCCAAATTCTATCTCTCTATCGGGAGGTACCCTTGGGAGATCTTCTGTAAAAACTTCATGAAAATCAGTAACAATGTCGACCTACTGAATAGTTTGAGCATCAGACTTGGTGTCTTTAACCCTAACTAGGTGATAGAAGCAATATTTAGATATAAGCTTTCTGGATTTGAGATAGGAGATGAAATAACTCTTGGGGGACACTGAACTCCCTGACCACTCGAAAACTAGTTCATCAAGAAATTGAATCTTAACTACACGGGTATGACAATCTATAGATGCATAACAACAATTAAGGCAGTCTATACCCAGAATAACATCAAAATCCACCATATCTAACTCTATCAGATCATTAAGTATGACTTTATGAAGAATAGTAACAGGAGAATATTTGTACACTTGCTTGGCAATAACTGACTCCTCTACTGAAGTAGAAACTATGAAAGGCTCAGGAATCCTTTTGGGACCAATTTCAAAGTTTACTGGAACAAGTGGGGTCACACAAGGAAAATCGATCCGGGGTCCAACAACACATAAAAATCAAAGTAAAATACATGAAGCATACCACTATTAATGTTGGGAGAATCCTCCTTCTCCTGATGGGATGGTAAGGCATATAATCTATTTTGGCACTGACTGTCATTAGTGCTAGAAGAAGCACCTTGAGGAGAGGTTGGATGGGCTACGAAAGCTGGGGCACCATCAGCCTAAGTCTGATGTCGCACATCCCTGTTCCCCTGCTTGGCATGTGGACAATCCCTAATTCTATGGTCGAACTTTCCACAACCAAAAAACCGCTCTGTTTAGCCAAACACTTGTCAGGATGATTCCTACCATACTTAGCACAAGAAGGATAATTAGGCATGTTACTTACAACGTTCTAGGACTTGGACGTAGAAGGCCTATTCCCTTGTTCCTGCCTATTTGTTGGAGAGGGAGAACAAGCTGACAAATGTACTGTCATAGAAGAACAACTCTAAAACTATGGACAGTTTACTCCGTGGGACCTAGACTTACCGTACTCATGCTGCTCAGACCTAGTCCTCTTGTTTTCCTTCACTCTATTTCTTTCCCTTATCTTTTTTACCTCTATCTATTGTGTATGTATTATTAATCTAAACATAAGCATATACCTATTTAACATAGTGTTCCTGCACTCTTTCAACACCAAACCAAAAACCTCTATCACAAACTTACACAAATGGTACGGGTGTCAAAAATCAAATCAGGGGAATATTTTGCGAACTGGTTGAAATTCAAACAATACTCCTTAACAGTCATGGAGACCTACCTCATGTTCATGAACACCTCTATTTTTACCCTCTTCATCTCTAAAAGGAAGAACTTATCCAAAAAAGCATCTTGGAACACCTATCGAGTTACAAGAGCATCATCTCCCACTCTATTCTTCTTCCATGCAGCAACCCAGTCATAAGCAATATCTTTTAACTTGTAAGATACGAAATACACACTTTCTTCCTCAGAAACATGCATCAATTATGTGATTTTCCTCACCTACTCAACATATAACTGTGGATCCTTAACTTTATTCGACATATAGAACTATGGCGGATTCATCCACATGAAATCACAAGTTCTAGCAGCAACTACATCACCTACCTATTGGTATAGAACTATGGCCTAGTTACTAGCCTGAACATTTGTGGTGAATGCTTGGGCTAGCACCTCAAAAGCTGCCTGAAACTCAGCATGGGACACGTTTACATTCAAGGGGTCAACTTGCAGGGGTTGTTCGTTATTGTTTCTACGGGCATATGCTCTTAGAGGAATTATCTAAAATAACAGAGCACGATTCAATATCTCAGAGAGACAACTGTAAGCACGATAGAATTTTAAAAAAAGGGATGAGTTTTTCCTAAAATATCTTGTAGCTTCTATCTTATATATGTGGCACTCTACACACCGAGGATCAAGACTCTACTTAACCTGGCTTGTCAGACTCCCTAGGACTCCTTAAACCTTAGGCTTTGATACAAAGTTTGTAATGCCTCAAAAATGGGTCCCGATATGTCACACAATGCTTAAGGCTAATATTAACCCCAAGCTAACCCTTTGAGCTCGCTACTACTTCTAAATACTTAAATCAAGGTACTGAGAGAAACATACTAAGACATACCATAGCACATCTCACTAAAATATGAAGGAGTACTGCAGAAGTAACAAAATACTGAATTTCTAAATATACTGACAATCTATTCTTACAAAGCCTCTACTACTCAATGAACTAGAGAGCCATTGGGACAGATCCTTAACTGACTCGAACTAAACTGAAAGCAATAAAACATCTACTAAAATACTGAAATATCTGAAGATTGGTACTCGAATCATGAGGACTCACCACTGTGGAGATGTGGACAAAGGTACTCAAAAGTTACTGATGAGGCTGGAGCTGAGCACATGAACCTATATAATAAGACAATGTCGCACATAGACGTATATGTGGGTCAGCACTTGGGAATTTACTAAGTATATGAAGGTGTATTCAATTAAATAATCCATATAATAAGTGTTTATACAAAACATTCATGCAATAATAGGTGACTCACATAGCTTGAATAAAATCCTAATAAGTCATGAATAGAAAACATACCATATAAATCACGTGAGTCATTTCACTTTATTCTAAATCTGTACATTTTCTTTGTACTCCAGCTTGCAAACTAGATAAAGTCTTAATTTGACAGCCTTCAGTACATACACTCTAATCTTATGGAAGATAAGGAGATTCTTTGAAACTTAAAGATTATAACGCTTAACAACCTTAGAAATCTTACAATCATAGCTTTTGAAATAGAAGTAATTTTATCGTAAATAGAGTAGGGAATAATTTTGGGAGATTCTTCTAACAAACATAAACCATGTGAGCCACATGGAGTCTAACGTCTAGCCCACGTTAGGGAGAGCTGTTCTATCCTTGCCATCGGAGTAGAACCTTTTACTTTTAGTGATCACTAGCTTAACCCACTTGGGGTAAATCAAATCCTACAGTGGCTTGTAGTTCAGGTGAATGTGACCTCAGAATCAAGCCCAACTCAGTGCTAAGTACCACTCCCATACTAGGCTCAAAACCTTTAGAAAAAATCCACCGTATACAATTCAATATTATGAAATGGGAGCCAATATGCTTTCCTTTGACTTAAATCAGAAGATGTGGATTCTTTTCTTAAGATCTAAATCAACTCTTTTCATTAAACTTTGGTAAACTATATTTAACAAGCTTTGAAACTTCAATGATATGGCGATATCAATACCATTTTTGAAATACTATAGAATATATCAAAATTCATTCTTGGACCTTAAAACATATATACATATTCAAGAAATCTCAATTCAAAATAGAGGGTAAATCATGACTTCAATCTTAAGAGTATTCCAAACAACAATCATGGAAGGAATACGCAATTCATAAAATTAATTCTCGATTCAAATCATAAAATAGGTGTATTATTATATAATTTAGGACTTGAACAAATCAATAATCTCATATACTTGAATGTAGCAATTTATGCATAATTTTTCTTGAAAACTTTAAAATCTTTTAAGAAATAAAAAACTTTGGGCACAAGAATGGAAGGAGTTATCTTGTTTAAACCCCACATAACTTAA
The DNA here is from genome assembly GCF_002878395.1 of Capsicum annuum. Lineage (NCBI taxonomy): Eukaryota > Viridiplantae > Streptophyta > Magnoliopsida > Solanales > Solanaceae > Capsicum > Capsicum annuum. Next base: position 56,924,058 of record NC_061117.1, read on the forward strand.
ATTATGAACTTTGATGAATAAGCTTGCTTAAGACTCTTTCTCGTTCCTTTGGATGAGGGTTCTTGAAGCCTTTGTCTTGGGAACCTCGAATCTCAATTCAGTTTAGAAAACTATGGTGAATTCTTAAGATTCTTGGGGGAGGGGGGGATTTGGATACTTAGGGCTTTTGCTTTGTAGAGAATGAATATTTTGGGCATAAAGTGCTTTGTTATGCCATTGATTGAGTGTTTTGGACGGATTGGGGGTATGGTGATTTCCCAAAATACCCCCCTTTTAATGCTTAACGTAACTGGAAAAACTAGGAGCCTAATCTTATAGGCAACCATGATGCGCCACTATCGTGGTGACTCACTAGAAATTCACAAATAGGATTCATTGGGTCACCGAGATGCCGAGCCATTACGTTTTCCTGCTGGTTGGGACCTAGAACTTTAGTACGATACACCACTATTGAGCTAGGCTACTAGAATTTTACAATTGTTAAATAGACCCACTCCGCGATGCGCCAAGCTTTGAAATAACGGTGTTTTACGACTAGGACTTAAATTAGCTATAAATTCTTGCCAGGGTATCGAAGTTTGGTGAATATTATATCAGTGGAAAGCTTATCAAATTTCCATAGGATAAGAACTCCCAATTAGGGAAATTCTATATAGTTAAAAAGGATACTTACCTTGAAAGTCATTTCTTAACCTTTTCGAGATGAAATTAAGATTAAGGAAAGTTCAAGGTATTACAATATCTCCCCCTTAGGAACATTCATCCTCTAATGTTACTAGTGAGGCTAAGAATATTGAGGAAACTGAGTACATAAGCTAGAAGAACTCGTTAAACTGATTCTTTGTCTTTCTAAACTCTTGATCACATTAGAGAATGAATGATTCATAATAAGAATAGCAATATAGCTAAATCTTTGATTAGAAAGGGACTGAATTAAGAAGGAAAGGTATCTTCAGCTTGATCTGAACTAGCGGAGAAGAAGTGCGGGTACCTGGATCTCATATTTGCTTCTGCTTCCCACGTAGCACCCTCAACTGACTGATTTCACCACAACACTTTGACCAAGGAAACTTCTTCATTCCTTAGTCTCTGGACATGGTAATCTAAGATTTCAACTGTAATCTCATCAAATGAAAGATTGTCCCAAACATCAGTGCTTTCCGACGGATCTATAAGAACAGAATCACCAATACACTTCCTAAGCATAGAGACATGAAAGAACAGATGAACAACTGACAACTCTGTAGGAAACTCAACTTCATAAGATACATTCCCACCACGGTTAAGAACTCTGTATGGACCAATATAATTGGGACTAAGCTTCCCCTTCTTCCCAAACCTTTTCACCCCTTTCATCATTGAAATTTTTAAATACACCAAGTCATTATCTTTGAACTTAAGATCCCTTCTTCTCACGCTTGCATATGACTTCTAACGACTCTACAATGTCTTCAACCTTTCTCTAATAAACTTTACCTTCTCCATAGCCTTAAATACTCCATCAGGTCCAACCAAAGTAGCTTCACCCACTTTGAACAAACCTAGAGGTAATCTACACCTTCTACCATGCAAAGCCTGAAATGGTGGCATCTTGCTGATAGCATGGTAATTATTATTATACGCAAACTCTATCAAAGGTAAATGCTCATCACAACTCCCTTTGAAATATAGCACACACCCTTAACATGTTATCTAAAGTTTGGATGGTCCTTTTAGCCTGACTATCGGTTTGTGGATAAAAAGCAGAACTAATATGAACTTGGGTACCAAGATGCCTCTGAAATGCTCTCTAAAATGGAGAATTGAATAGAGTACCCCTATCTGAGATGATAGACAAGGGAACTCCATGCAACTTGACTAACTCCTAAATATATAGTATAGCATAATCCTCACCAGTATAAGATGTTTATAGGAAAGAAATGCACTGACTTAGTAAGCCTATCTACAATATCCCAAATATAATCATGATGGCATCAGGAGAGAGGTAAACCAGCAACAAAATCTATATTTATCTCTTTCCACTTCTAAGTGGGTATACCAAAATCTTGCATTGCACCACCTGGTCTCTGATGCTTTACTTTAACCTATTTGTATGTTGCTCCCTTAGCTACAAACTCTGCTATATCCTTGTTCATACCACACCACCAATAGATTTCCCACAAGTCGTGGTACATCGTGGTAGCACCAGAATGAATAGAATACCGCGTGCCATGCACCTCTGCTATGATCCTCTATCTCAAATTGTCAACACAAGGAATATATAAGGCAACCAACTCCCAATCTTAGGAAAAAACCTCTACCCTTTGGACCTTGACTGACTCCTTTAGTCAGACCAAATTAGGATCTGAGTTTTGATTCTTCTTCACTTCTAAAACCAAAGAGGATTCGAAACTACTCTGCACCAAAATATTCTCCCCATCCAAATAAGGCAACCAACTCCCAATCTAGCCAAATAATACACATCACGAGCTAACTCTTCCTTACTCTTCTCTACCGGAGAAACACTACCCATAAACAACCTGCTAGTGGCATCTTCCGCTATATTGGTCTTGGTCAAATGATACAGCACACTAATATCATAATCTTTTAGCAGTTCTAACCATCTCCTCTATCTAAGATTTAATTCCCTCTGAGAAAACACGTACTGCAGGCTTTTATGATTAGGGAACGTGTCCACTTAAACACCATAAAGATAATGCCTCCAGATTTTCAAAGCAAAGCCCAGAATAGCTAATTTTAGATCGTGGGTTGGGTAATTCTTTTCATGAGGTTTAAACTGTTTAGAGGCATAGGTAATAAATTTACCTTCTGCATCATCACATGGACAAAACCAATTTTAGAGGTGTCACAATACACCACAAAACTATCCGTACAATTAAGAAAAGTTAATACTGGGGCTGAAGTGAGTTGAGACTCAATTCCTAAAAACTCTTCTCATAGAAATTTGATCAAATAAACTTAACTTTCTTTTGGGTCAATCTGTTCATGGGAAACATAGTAAAAGAGAAACCTTCAACAAAACAGTGGTAATAGCCAACTAGACCTAAGAAAATCCTAATGTCAGATCGAGAGACTGGTCAAGGCCAATTTATTATGGCTTCTGTCTTTTGGGGATCAACTCTATTTCATTTGACTGAAATGATATGACCCAGAAAAGCTACTAACCTTAGCCAAAATTCATACTTACTAAATTTGGCAAACAACTGGTGATCTCCAAGAGTCTGCAGGATAATTCTAAAATGACATACATGGTCATTCTCACTATGGGAATACATAAAAATACCGTTTATGAAAACAATGACAAACATATTAAGAGACTGTTTGAAAGCTTGGTTCATGAGGTCCATGAAGGCTGCTGGAGCATGGGTTAGCCCAAAAGACATGGCTAGAAACTCAAAGTTACCATAACGAGTTTGGAAGGATGTCTTCAGAATGTCACACTCCCTTACTTTGATTTGATGATAGCCGGATCGAAGATCTATCTTTGAGATGTAACTTGGACCCTACAATTGATAAAACAGGCCATCTATTCTTGAAAGTGGGTACTTATTCTAGACTGTGACCTTATAAAGCTGACGATAGTCAATGCACATACGCAAAGAACCATTTTTATTTTGCATGAATATAACAGTTGCGCCCCAAGGTGACACACTAGGCCTTATAAAACCTTTTTCTAAAAGTTCTTTGAGTTGTTGTTTCAACTCCATAAGCTCTTCGGGTACCATACAGTAGGTAGGAATTTAAATAGGCTGAGTGTCAAAAAGAAGGTCAATCCCAAATTCTATCTGTAACGACCCGAAATCACCTCCCGGGATGTCATACGGAGCTTAAGGTACAACTAGTGCCATGCTAACCCTTAGAGCTAGTTTCTACCAACAAAACTCAATTCAAGATGGAATAGACTCAAACACTTACATAATCATATCACATGAAAGAATTTTTGGGAAAGATACTCGGCCCAAATGACCATAACATAGAAAATCTCCACAAAGACCACAATACTGAATCCTCAACAAAACCCAAATATCTACACTACTCTGACAAAGACTCTACAATCCATAACTAGGGAGCCTTTGGGACAGGTACCCAACTGATTCAAAATAAACTAAAGATAAAACATAATCTATCAAATATTGAAAATATCTGAAGATCGGTCCTCGAAGCATGAGGACTCACCACTATAGAAAATGTAGGCAAGGTACTCAAAGAATCATGTATGAGGCTGGGACTGAGCACTTGAACCTACATTAATCAGTACTTTGGAATGTACTGAGTATGCGGGGGTGAATGCATATGTATAAAATAGGATCGATCTTCTTTAATCAAATCATGTATGCAATATGAGATGACTCACATTGCTTGAACAAGTATAAAATATAAAGTTAATAAATCATGTTGAATGAGGTATGCAAGAGAAATATCGTGAGTCATCGTTCTTTAACCTTAAATTAAAAAATCTTCTCTTATTCTCAATACCCAAAGGCTAAGGGACTTTAAACAATACTTTCAACTCATGCCTATGTCTCACGTAGAGTAAAACCTTTTCAATTCCAAATATTTCATAACTATTTAGAAATCATATACTTAGGGTTCCGAATCATATGACTTTGAAACATATTTGAAGGTATTTCAGTTACTTTAGGAAAATATCTCGTTTCAAGCTTTAGGGTAATCATTCTATCTCAAATGGAAAAGTATTCTAGTTCAAGGAAATAACTTATCTCAAAGCTTTATGAAAATTACTATATCAATGGAAGATGCTTTCATTTAGGGAAGTAACTCATAGGAAGGGAAAATAAGTAACAAATTTCTATATTTGAAAGGGCAAGAGAGGTTCTCGTAACCGACATAAACCATGCGAGCTACATAGAGGCCAACGTTTATCCTCCTAAGGAGAAGACCCCACGTTGGGGAGGAGCATCATATTCTTGCTAGGGAGTATAACCTAGGTATAGTGATCATTAAATGAAACTCATCCTCAAGCCCAATCATACTCATTATAAAATCGGCCTCAGGCCCAACTTATGGTGGAACGTAGTTTTGGGGTAAGAAACCGTAGTAACTTACCCGCTCACTGCTAAATACTACTCCCTTTAGATTATCTGCGCTCATCTCATTAAAATCTACTTTTAGAAATAATCTCATGGTTCACCACGAACCCAATAATCAAATCAACAATCTTATATAGTAAAGTGTATTTCAAAGCTCTCGAACCATTAGGTCAATTCACTTCTCATTCATCTCAAAATACACAAATCATGGGTGCTTATAGCACAAGAGTTTATAAATTCACAAGTTTCGAATAGGGCTTACTAATCCATAGTTCAATCTCAAGTTAAAGCTCATAAAAAGCCTAATATATAGCATATAGATTCATAAATCATGCGAAAATCAGAGAATTTCAGTAATTTATCTCAAAATCTTAATATAGTCATACGCTTCGATATTTGTAACATTGCAAACATTAGCTTCTCAAGGAGTAATATCATGTGAATTATATCTAGCTGTAAATTCTCAGTAAAACATGCAGAAATCATGCCATTTAAGTCTTAGTTCGTGGAAAATATCGACAGAATGCATTCAATAGTAAAGGGTGAAAAACCTTCAATTCAAATTCATGTTAAAACCTCATAGATTTTAAGAAATTCATGATGTAAATAAAACTTTTGGGCACAAGGGTGAAAGGGTTACCCTTGTTAAAAACCCCACATACCTTGAATTAGAAGCTTTGGTTGAACTCTCGCTTTTGGAACTCTATCCGTACTCTTGAACGAGGGTTCTTGAGGCCCTTCACTTGGGAACTTTGAATCTTGACTAAATTTAGAAAGTCCATGGTGGATTCTTGAGATTCTTGAAAGAGGTTTTGGGTATTAGGGTTTTTGTTGAGAGTAAACTTGAGAAAAACTTCATAGAATGCTTGCAAATGACTTTGATTTGGTGTTTCCATGGTTTAAGAGGCTTGGAAAAAGTCCAAAATTCCCCTTTAACATCTATACAAAGCTTGAAAAATTCAACTGGGAACCCGATTTCATGGGTCACCACGACGCACCACTTATCGCGGTGGCTCACTGAAAATTGACAATTGGTAATATGGGAGTCACTACAATGTGGAGCCATTGCATTTTCCCATTGGTTGGGACATAGAACCTCTACATGAAGTGCAAATATTGCTAAGTTCCACTGGAATTTGACAATGGTCAAATCGACCCTCTCCACGACGCGCCAAGCACTAAAATGATGCAGTTTTACGACTAGGTCTTAAATTAGCCATAACTTCTTACCCGGGTATCAAATTTACGCAAATCTTATATCGATGGAAAGCTTATCAAAATTAAGGAAATTCTATATGGTTAACACGATAATCACTTAGGAAGTCACCTCTCAATCTTTTTAAGGCTGAATTTATGCTTCATTCTACTTACTCTAAGGCTCAAACTACAAGGAACTTTTCGGGTCTTAAACTATCTCTCTATTTTGAGGTACCCCTGGCATATCTTCAAGAAAAAAATTAGGAAACTCATTAACAACGTCGAGTAACTGAATAGTTGGAGCCTCAGACTTGGTTTCTTTAACCCTAACTAGGTGATAGATGTAACCTTTACATATAAGCTTTCTGGCTTTGAGATAAGAGATGAAATAACTCTTGGGGGATATTGAACTCCCAGACCACTGGAAAACTGGTTCATCCGGAAACTAAAATTTAACTATGTGGGTATGACAGTCTATAGATGTATAACACGAATGAAGCTAGTCCATACCTAGAATAACATAAAAATCACCATATCAAACTCTATCCGATCAGAAAGTATGACTCTATGAAGAATAGTAACAGGACAATCTTTATACACTTTCGTAGAAACAACTAACTCCCCTACTAGAGTATAAACTAGGAAAGGCTCAGAAATTTTTTTGAGACCTATTTCAAAGTACACTGCAATAAGTGGGGTCACATAAGAAAAACTCGACCCAGGCTCCAACAACACATAAATATCAAAGTGAAATACACGAAGCATACTAGTAACAATGTCGAGAAAATCCTCCTGCTCCAAATGGGATAGTAAGCCATAGAATCTATTATGGCACTGAACACCAGTAGTGCTAGAAGAAGCACCCTGAGGAGGGGTTGGATGGGCTGCAGGTGCTGGGTTAATATTATCCTAAGTCTGAGGTCGTACATCCGTATTCCCCTACTTGGTATGCAGACACTCACTAAGTCTTTGGCCCAACTTGCCACAACAAAAACAAGCCCTTTGTTCGGCTAAACACTCGTCGGGATGGGTCCTACCACACATAGCATAAAGAGGATAATTAGGCCTGTTACTTATACTATTCTGGGACTTAGACATAGAAGGCCGATGCCCTTGCTCCTTTCTATTTCTAGGCACGGGAGCACTAGCTGATGAAGGTGTTGTCATAGAAAAATAACTCTAAAACTGTGGACGGTTCCCTCTATGGTACCTAGCCTGACTATACTCATACTGCTCGAACCTAGTCCTCTTGTTTCCCCTCACTCTATCTCTTTCCCTTATCTTGTCTTACTCTATCTATTGTGTATGTATCATCAATCTATACAGATACATATCCTTGTTTAACATAGTGGTCCTACACGCTTTCAATACCAAACTAGAAACTCCTATCACAAACTATCGCAGACTGGTACAGTTGTCATAAATAAAAATTAGGGGTATATTTAGCTAACTAGTGGAAATTCAAGCAGTACTCCTTAATAGTCAGGGAACCCTGCCTCAAGTTCATAAACACCTCTATTTTTGCCTCCCTTATCTCTAAAGGGAATAACTTATCCAAGAAAGCATCTTAGAATACCTGCCAAGTAACGGGAGCATCATCTTCCCATATATTCTTCTTCCTTAAAACAACCCTGTCATAAGCAATATCTTTCAACCTATAAGGCGCCAACTCCATACTTTCTTCCTCAGAAATATGCATTACCTCTGTTATTTACCTCACCTCCTCAAGATATTACTATGGGTCTTCACCGTCCTTAGACCCATAGAAATCTGGCAGATTCATCTGCATAAAATCATAAATTCTAGTAGAAGCTAATTCACCTCCCCGCTAGTGTGGAACTGTGGCCAAGTTATTAGCCTGAATATTCGTGGCGCCTGCTTGGGCTAGCTATTAAAAAGGTGCCCAAAACACAGCATGGGACACATTTGCATTCAATGGTTCAACTGTCTGGGGTTGCTTGATATTGTTTTTGTGGGCATTCGCTCTTCGAGGAGGTATTTTCTGAAATAATAGAGCACGATTCAATAGCTGAGAGACACAACTGTAAGCATAATAGGTTCTGAAAAAAAGGGATGACTTTTTCCTAAAATGTCCTATAGCTTTTTGCTCATAGATGTGCTGTGCTACACATCGATGATCAATACTCTACTTAACATGGCTTTTTAGACTCCCTAAGACTCCTTAAACCTTAGGCTTTGATACAAAGTTTGTAATGCCCCAAAAATGGGTCCTAAGACGTCAAACGGTGCTTAAGGCGACAAGTAACCCCAAGCTAACCCTTCGAGCCTGCTAATACTTCTAAATGGTTAAATCAAGGTACTGAAAGCAACATACTAAGACATACCATAGCACATCTCACTGAAATAAGAAAAAGTACTATGGAAGTAACAAAATACTGAATGTCTAAATATATTGACAATCTGGTCTGACAAAGCCTCTACTACTCAATAAACTAAAGAGCCATTGGGACAGATACCCAACTAACTCAAACTAAACTAAAAGCAATAAAACATCTACGAAAAAACTGAAATGTCTGAAGATAGGTACTCAAATCGTGATGACTCACCATTGTGGAGATATAGAAAAATGTACTCGGAAGTCACTGATGAGGCTAGGGCTGAGCACCTAAACCTACATTATAAGATAATGTAGCACAGAGACGTATATGTGGATCAGCACTTTGAAATGTACTGATTATATAGGGGTGTATGTAATTAAATAATCCGTATCATAAATCTCTATAGAAAACATGCATGCCATAATAGGCGACTAACATAGCTTGAATAGAATACTCATAAATAATGAATAGAAAACATACCACATAAATCACGTGAGTCATTTCACTTTATTTTAAATTTATACTTTTTCTTTGTACTCAACTTGTGAACTGGATAAATTCTTAAAGTGGCAACCTTCAGAACATACACTTTAATCTTATGGAAAACAAGGAGATTCTTTGAAACTTAAAGGTTATAGCACTTAAGAACCTTAGAAATCTTAGAATCATAGCTTTTAAATAGAAGTAATTTTATCTTAAATAGAGTTGGGACAACTTTTGCGAGATTCTTCCAACCAACATAAACCATGTGAGCCACATGAAGTCCAACATGTTGCCCACGTTGGGGTGAGCTATTCTATCCTTGCCATTGGAGTAAAACCTTTTTCTTTTAGGGATCACTATCTTAACCCACTTGGGGTAAATCAAATCCTACGATGGCTCATAGTTCAGGGACATGAGACCTCAGAATCAAGACCAACTCGGTGCTAAGTACTACTACCATACTAGGCTTAGAACTTTAAGGAAAAATCCACCGTATACAATTCAAAATTATGAAATAGGAGCCAATATATTTCCCTTTAACTTAAATCACAAGATGTGGATTCTTTTCTTGACATAAGATAAAAATCAACTCTTTTCATTTTACTTTGGTAATCAATCTTTAACAAGCTTTGAAACATGAATACATATATCAAAACTAAAAATAGAATATATCAAAATTCATTCTTGCACCTTAAAACATGAATACACATTTAAGAAATCTAAATTAAGACTTCAATCTTAAGAGTATTCCAAACACCAATCACAGAAGGAAAATGCAATTCATAACATTAATTCTAAATTCAAATCATAAAATAGGTGTAGTATCATATAATTCAAGACTTGAAAAAATCCATAATCTCATATACTTGAATGTTGCAATTTAGGCATAATTCATCTTGAAAACAATAAAATCATTTAAGAAAATAAAAACTTTGGTCACAAGAATGGAAGGAGTGTTCTTGTTCAAACCCCATATACCTCGGATTATGAACTTTGATGAATAACCTTGCTTGAGACTCTTTCTCATACTTTTGGATGAGGGTTCTTGAAGCCACCTCTAATCTCAATTCAATTTAGAAAACTATGGTGAATTCTTGAGATTCTTGGGGGAGTATTTGGATGGTTAGGGCTTTTGCTATGCAGAGAATGAAGATTTTGGGCATAAAGTGCTTTGTTATGCCATTGATTGTGTGTTTATGGACGGATTGGGGGTAGGGTAATTTCCGAAAATACCCTCTTTTAACCATTAATGTAATTGGAAAAAAATATAACCGGGAGCCCAATTTTATAGGCCACCGCAACGTGCCACTATCGTAGTGGCTCACAGGAAATTGACAAATAGGATTCTTGGGGTCACAGCGACGCGGACCCATCGCGTTGTCCCATTGGTTGGGACCTGGAACTTCAGAGTGATGAGCCACTATTATGCTAGGCTACTGTAATTTCAAAATAGTTAAATAGACCCACTCCGCGATGCGCCAATCACTGAAATAACGGTGTTTTATGACTAGGACTTAAATAAGCCACAACTTCTTGTTCGGGTATTGGATTCGGGGAAATATTATATCTACAGAAAGCTTATCAAATTTCCCATGTGATAAAAATTCAAAATTAGGAATATTTTATACGGATAAAAATAATAATCATCTAGGAAGTGATTTCTTAACCTTCTTATGATGAAATTAAACTTAGGGAAAGTTCAAGGTATTACAGGTATCTGATTAAGGTGAAATGTGTATAGTTGCCAAGCTAACTCAATTATATATTATATTTTGGGTCTTGGGAATAAAAATTCCACATATATATATTGTTATACATGTTCATAGTTGACCCTTATGGAATCAAATACCAAAATTTATCTTAATCAAAGGCTATTAGGTCAACTTTGTTCTAAGTGATTTCTATGTACATTTTTCACCTAAGAAGCACATCACACACTAGGATAAAGGTCATGAAATATATTTTCAAATATAAATGATGGGATTTGAGTTTATACACAAAGGAAAGATGGTTCAATGTCTAGCCCAAAAATGTAGGGTGTTACATTATCTCCCCTTTGGAATCATTTATCCTTGAATAATGTATAGGAACTTGTTGTATACTTATAAGTATGGAAGAATGTACACATGAAATGTTTTGAAATGAAGGATATCGATGATCTAAAATATTATTACTCTTATCATGAAATTGATTTTTGAGTTGACTTGACTTTATTGACTATAAGGGGTTGATTCATTCTGAGAGTTTAGAACTCACTTGAAATGTTCATGATACAATTGTACATATAGAAATATTAAGTGATAACTGATACAACAAAATCCCAAGATTTACTAAGTTTGGAAAAAAGTATGTAGCTTCTCATTAGGAATTTTTCTCAGCAAAATGTGTATATCGATCAAAAGAAGAGCGCTTCATGGCATAGCCAAGTACATTATGTAAGCACGAATCATGACATAATGAGACTAAGTTCACACAAGGGATATTGTAGTATCTAATCTTGCATACATAGAAAACTGAGATCATGGAGTGAACACTTATTTATTGAGTCATGACTAAATAGCTAAATCTGAAACATAATTCTTGGACTGAACTGACTTCGCACCTTACAGGTATGCGAATAAATTACCTTATGGAATATCTATATCATGAAACTTCGGATAGTAAAACTAGATGGAAAGATGGAAAACCATAGGAACTTGTTTATCTAACTACTAAACTGAATTACTGGCTAAACGGACTGAATCATACTAAAAGCTTATACTGTACTGGAGTATTTCTTCAATATTCTTTCTAAGTTCTAATAACATTAGAGAGAAAAGGATCTTGGGCATGATCTGAATAAGATATCCGAGTAACGAATATTAATATGACTATAACTATGTAACATGGAACATAGGCCTATGAAATATTAGTTAGGATAGAATCACTTTGCCTTAGGCAATGCAACTACTAACTTTCAGGCTCAGACACGCTTCTCAAATGCTCCCTCAACTATATTTTTCCCCTTAAATCTGATGCTCATTCGATTCAAATTATAATTCTTACAATGGTAAATATATCTATTCCTGCCAAATTCAAAGTTGAGCTACATACTCTCACCATGTTCAAGCCAAACTCAAAATAAGAAGGTACTACACATAATACCATAATAATAGTTTGAACCATAAATTCAATACCCCATGTATTTTCACAACTTGTAACATCAAGATAAATTTTTCTTACCATGTTAACAACTGAATTGAACCTCTTAATAGGAATTAACTAGTTTACAATGCACCTATCAAATTATATACTAACAAGACATTCGAAGCTATCATTTTCACCACATACGAACTTCTAGGCAACTACCCATAAAAGTATATTTCTCACATTCTATAAACCTCTATCAATAACAACTTTCATGCATTATTCTTAAAAAGATACACATGGAATTCTTAACTGACCAAGACATAAACCAAAATTTTTGCCTCAATATTCTTTCGCACTTAAAACCTTAGATAAAACAACTATACAAAAATCTTTTCCTAATATGAAACATATACTTTCTCTCATCTATATAATTGTTCATCACCACTATCTTTACATAAGAAGAAGTCACTAAAAGTTCAGAACTTAATGGACTAAAGCATGAACGAATCCTATACGTAACTTTGACACCAAACTGAGGCCTGAGAAATAGAGTATCAAAGTCATAATTCATTAAAGAGATCTATACTAAGGACATACATGACATAATATGAATTTTATAGGTAATTAAGAGTGTAGCATGAGTTCCTTGGCTGAACATTCTGTAAAGCTTGAGTACATGAGTCATGCGCTGCATGACCTGAGTTTGTAGTTCCTAATTTTAGGGAATATAATTTGTACTACTGAGTAAACTAGAACTTCTTAAACTAGGAACCGAAAGCATACATAATTCTATGGGAAGTGCATCAATAAGAGCTATGATCATGGAGATGATGTGTAAGGCATGAGTAGATATCGTGATGATTGAAGTAAAAAACTTTGCAAAAAGATAAGAATGAATTGGGTATTATCCTTCCTTACTACTGTTCTACAACATACTGGCATCACAACTACAATCTGAGAGCTGATTTGGTTACTTGTTCTATTATCTCCCCCTTAGCTTTAACCCATCATTATTAGTCTACGGACCCCTTTGATAAGACTTTAAACTTAACTTCAACAATTCTACACTAGAGTTCGTGATATAACAATACACATAAATTATAAACTCACCCTAAAAGACTACACTTGAAAATGTAAAACCCATTGATAGTACTTCCTTGTAAGACACAACTCTTATCTTTCTATAGCCCTAATAGTCATCATACGATAAATTGAACACTTACTAACTTATAATCTTCATTACTATAACCATACCCTGATTTCACACCATCTAGAGCTCCAACTTTCTTTCTATTAGCTTAATCTTTAAAGATTTAAAATTAGATTCTAACACTTAACATGGATAACCCCAAACCTTTAATGAATAATTCTAAATTCCTTCATAGCCTACTAATATCACATCTCTAAACTTATTTTCTTTTCTCTAAACCATGAGAATTACCATTAAATTGACTTACCCAACATGAACAACCATAATCCATAACTTAGTTGGTAAGACCATCATATAATACATTACAAGCCTAATTCAAACTTAACAACTCAAGGGTACTCTCTAAGACAACACGCTTCAAGAACATAGAAATAATGAAATCCCATATCACTTGGGGTACACCTCTAGATCATACCCACATTATCATACATAATATTGATTCAATAAACTTAAATTCTTGCAACATTGATTCAAGCCTAATAGTTTAGCTTTCATACAACTGGCCCTATGAATACATAATCTACTAAATTAAGATAAACACTTTCCCCACTCTGCTAAACTTTTTAGGTTTTTTCTTCTAACTCTAGGTCAAATGCTTTCATAGGATTTTAAGATGGGCACTACAAGAAAAATATCCTATAAGGAAGGGAAATCTGTTCCTAAAAAGTCTAAAACTTTTCCCAATTGATCTATGGGAAAAAGCTAGTTGCATCCCGTCCTAAGATTCTCCTATGCTAAAGTTCAATAGTGATGACTCTATTAATGTAATACCCCATATTTTCCTAGCTTAGTTAAGCTATCAGTACACGAGAATACTATATAAAACATTCAATATACTGATAATTTTCTAGTTTTAAACCCACCATCTTGTAGGATATTTAGTCATATTTCCAATGATATAAAATTTACCTTAATTTGATAACTGGGTAAGAAGTTATGGTGATTTTAGTTTTAGCAATTAGACTACGTGGTACCACTTCATTGCGGAGACAAGACAAATGGCATTCTTTAATTTCCAGTGAGACACCGTGATTCCAGTGCATCATGGTGAAGTTCCAGTTCCCAATTGGCATTTTTTAGTACGTCAACACGATAGCACTGCGTCGCACCAATGAGTATTTTCACAGTTGTCAATTTCTAGTAAGTCACCTCGATTTCTATTGCGTCTCACCAAGGTGCCATTTTGTACTCGTCCTTGGACTACACTATCTGACAAATTCTAGTGGCAAACTATAATACCACCTCTTCGTGGTAATGGCCAAAGTCGGGATTCTAGTGATAAAAATTTAAACTCTTTTAGGGATATTTTTGTCTTTTTAGCAACCCTAATTAGTCTAAACATGTGATTTAACACCTAGTAATCTAGTTAAGTCATTATTCTATACAATTTCCCCTAAAATCAAGAGAATTCTCTCAATTAGAAAAACTTAGAGTTCAAGAATTAAGGTCAATCTCAAGAATTCCACCAATAAACTTCAATAACTCATCTTACTAGGTATGTTAGATGTTCATCCATGGGTCCTTATCACCCATGGAGCCCAAGAATACCTTTTCAAAATACTAGATTTAGATTCCATGAATTACATGTTTGAGTTGGATTGTGTTCATGTCTGTATTGCTATATGGCCTTAAATCCATGATAAATTACATGTTTCATGAAATTAAGATTGCATGTGTGATGAATTATGTGATTCTTATGTTAAATCCTTGAAGTTACAAGTTGAATATTGTTGCCATGATATTTATATATGTTTACTATTATATGAAATAATCATGCTCCCCAAGTGTTTGTTAGAATGCCTATGTCAATTAAATAGTGCAATCATTACATATTAGCATGTGTTCCCATTCATGTATAAATTCTTGCCTTACAAGTGTTTGGCAAAATGCCACTATGATTGAATCATGACTAAGTGACTAGGTAGTATGCTTTCAAGATTATACAATGTTTTACTATTGATGCTATCGATTCCTGAGATATTCAATACCTAAAAAATCAAGTTGTTTACCTAGATCACATTAGCTATAGAATAGTCTCAGTAATGTCATGAACAGTATTACTCAGTCAGTTAAATAACTCAGTGAAATTTAGTCTAGTTCAGTTTATTTTAATAATTAGTGTCATGCAATTGGGAGTCGGATTCAGCACTGAGTGAACCCAAGAATAGGGGCTCACCTGCCAGTAGATGGTGTGATCCTTAGTAGCAGTCCTTGCATTCCATAACTACATAGCTAGCGTAGGTTGAGATATCAACCTTCCAGTTGAGGGTTGATAAGGTGTTTACCTACTAGTTGAAGGTAATACCATTTTTATTTGGGCACCTGCGAGATGTGGGTGAGTCTTTAGCCTATTAGTACTGGTGAAACAGTATTAGCACCCTTCCAACGTGGGTTACAGGTTTGTAACACCCTAAATCTGGTACCCAGAATACTACACGGTGCTTATGACCCCGAAGGACCACAAGCTAACCTATATCTGATATCTGTAATGGGGCACTACATAATTTACTGTATAAATTTGGAAAAAGTCTAAAAGGCCATAAGGTTCAACTATATTATAAAACAAATATCTGGAATTATGGTATATCAATACCAAAACAAAACTGAAATAACTGTCTGAACATGTTATGTCCAGAAATCTTAAAATTATCTAAAAATTATGGAATTGATGGGGCATATCCTCCAATAACTCCGGACTAGTGAAATAAAAAAGTAATAAAATAATCTTGCTATCCTCAAATGATGAGGACTTATTACTACTAGTCTAGCTACTAAATCTCTGATCTACTAAGGATGCTTTAGAGCTCGTGATTTTAACCTATGGTGTAAAAACACCATAGCAAAAATGTTTCAGTACAATTGAATATACTGGTATGCAAGTACGGTAGGCTGAATGAAAGGGGTTTATATGCATGAAAAATAATAACTGACTGAATAACATAAACGTGAGAACATATGTATGAATACGTGAACTGTAACTGAGATCATGACATCACTGAATCTAAATATGGATAACATAAGTTTTCATATAACTTGTATACTATTATCTAAATGACTATTTCAGACAGTCCTATTTCTGATAGAACTAGCTGAGTTTCATACTAAGCTGGGTGACTGTATCTGACAGTCCTAAATTCTGTAGAACTATCTGAGTTTTATTACTGAGACTGAGACTGAAACTATAAGTATAGGAATATTCATATAACCGACATGCCCCAAATAAAATAATATAATTTAGTTGGGGTTCAATTTGTAACCCTAATTGGAAGGGTGTCAGTACCACACCACCAGTAAGGATAAGCTTTGAGTAATCCCTCATCTAACAAGTACTCTAAGGAGAATGGTGGAATCCTCATCTAACAGATTAAGTTACCTCATCAAACCTCATCTAACTTGTTAGATGTCTCAACCTACACTGGCTATGTAGTTCTGGAGTGCAATGATTTCTTCTAAGAATCACACCCTCTACTCGTAGGTGAGTTCCCATCCTTCAGCTCACTCGGTGCAGAATCCTACTCTCATCTGATTGGACACTTAATTAATTATACTAAAATGACTGGACTAAGTTCACTAAGTTTCATTAATTCATGGAATATTACTAAAATTTGATAACTGACTAAGATTACTGAGATAACTGACATTACTGAGTTTTACTGAGTCATGAGACTGACTGAATTCTACTGAACATGGCCTGACTGAGAGTATCTTGAAAACTGACAATGGCTCTAGGCACATAACTAAATTAGCGGGTACAAGTACCCCTAATACTCAATAGCATGAAACTAATTAGACATGACACTCCCTAGAATCACGACCATAATCAATAATCCATAATACAATCAATGGGGAATTTCATGAGGCACTTGATAATCATGGTTTTGTACATGAATAGGAATGCATATAAATATGTCATAATTTCACAGGGCTAATATATCAAACAATTTCAATGCATAACAATAATATGGAAGTTATTTTAAACATAAGGGTAAAGCATGGGTACATCAATTTGGTCTTAATTGAGTCCTAAAGCATTATTCTTATTCTCTTGGGCATTTTATCAAATACATTGAATGCACAACTTTAGGCTTAGGCATATACACTAGTTCATACATCATGGTTACTTCATTAAACTCAATTTAAAAGTTTCCAAACCCACATACTAGCATAATTTCATGAAATATACATAAATACTTCAACTTCAGATTCATACAACCACATCAACATAATTAAAATCAACTCACCACATGGAAATCATAATTCATAAGCTTAAAACGGGATTCTTGATTTCATGGGTGAAAAAACCCATGAATCAACACTTCACATACTTGGGTGGATGATTTCTTAAATATTGGTAGAGGAAAGCTTTAATTCTTTCCTTGGGATTAGACACCTAGTGTTTCTTGTTATTAGGGATTGATCTTTGAGAGAAATCCTAATTTGGTATTATGGATGAATAATGAAGTTATGAGCTCTGATCTGGTATCATTAAGGGTCAAAATAGGCAGAAAAATACCCAAATACCCTTTTAAAAATGGCTTTAAATCACTGATCACAAGTGGTAATGGTTTAGGCGACGGTCTATTACTGGCTCGATGGTCCATCAGTCTATCTCATCATACTTGGCCAGAACCTAAACTTTTTGCTTCGTCTGCAATAGTTTAAGTGATGGTTCATCGCTAGCTCAATGGTCTATTGGTCCTGACCATCGCACTTGGGAAGATGACCGGTTCACTTGTTTACTCACGACGGCTTAAGTGATGGTCCGCCGCTAGCTCGATGGTCTGCCTGCCTGACCATCACTTTTGGACAGTTTCGAAAGTTCTTTGTAAAATATCAATAACTTTTTACTTTGATACAAGATTTAGATAAAATTGGTATCATTCAAAATTGAGAAAATTCTACCTGATTTAAACATTAATCATTTAGGAATTCATCGCTAACTCTTCTGGATACTATATTTGAATTAAAGAATGTTTGGGGTATTACAAGGTTGGGCCCCAATAAATTCAGAGAGGGGCATGTAATTTAGATGCTTACCTCCCACAGTTTATGTTATAGTCTTTAGTATAGAACTCAACTTAGTATTACAGAGTTAGGACAGTCATTTAATAGTAACTCAATTATTAGGAACTTGAATATCAATTACTTAATTATCAAAAATCATTACTCAATTTTAGTATAATCTCAGATGTAGTATACATGTATATATTCAGTATTGTATACTCAGTATTTATAGCAGTTTCTATTATTGATGTACTCTTATTCAGTTACTTCATATCATTCAGTTAGTTAGTATTCATGTATATGAGCCCATGCATATTTTCCATACCTCATCTATCATACCAGTACATTCAATGTACTGATTTTATACTCTTTACTTGCTCTATGATGTCTCATATTATAGGTTTGGATGTTCAGGTTCCGAACCACGCTTAGTCAGATTCAGTTAGCAGCAACAGATTTAGTATTGAGTCCTTATTTATAGAGGATATTATTTATTTCTGTATTACAGTAGATTTAGTATTTTATTAGTCAGAGTTAGTTTGGGGCTTGTCCCATCAACTCCACATTCAGATACTCCAATAGAGGCTATTCAGACTAGACTAGTTCAGACATTATTAAGTTTTTCGATGTTGTTATCAGTGGCTATATTTAACAGTATTCAGATTGTGAACCTTATGGAATTTTAGCCTAACTTCAATATTGTTTTAATATTATTATTCAGTGCTAACAGCAGGTACAAATCATGGGTTAGCTTGTGGTCCTTCATGGTCGTAAGCACAATATGGCATTCCAGGGGCAGAATCAGGGCATACAAAATTGGTATCAGAGCTTAAGGTTCAATAGAGTCCTAGGGATTCTAAAATAAGCATCAAATAAAGTCTTGTGCATGGGTTTGAAGCAAGCCCCACTTATGGACAAGAAGCTACAAGGCATTTTAGCAAAAGTTTCCCTTCATTCAGTATTAATGTAGTGTAAGCAAGAATGAGATCAAGTTAAACTCTCAGTATAATCCAACTATTCCTTCCATTTATAGAACATGTCTCGCAAAAAAGATAACAGAAGGAATTAAAATCAGACAGCACCTTCGCCCATTCAAGAAGATCCCCTGAACGAGCATGTCTCCCACATAGAATTTAGAGCCACTTTCACTACTTTAGCTTATTTAGTACTTGCTCAGAATAACCTATAGGTTTTTTTCCTATCTAGGCTTAGGGTTCATACTCAGTATAGCAAGGGAAGAAGTATATAAAGAGCGATAGAGATAATAAGAGAGTTAGAACAAGTAGATTTAGGCTAAGGTCAGAGGGTGGTAACCGCTTCTATTTCCATTAGTCTCAAGGTAGCATGGAAATAGATCATACCAACCCACTATGCCAAAAATATGGTAGAAATCATCAGGTTATGTGTAGAGCTGGTAGTAGTATGTATTTTGGATGTGGTAACCCAGGCCATGGGATGCAGAGTGCAAAGTAATAGCTCAGAGGGGAAAGGGTTTGAGCCAAAAGTGTCAGTGTAACTTTTCTCCCATCCCATTTGGTCGCTCCTTCCAGAGCCACCAATGGTCAACACCAAATTGAATTGTATACACTTACGTCTCTTCATGATTAACAAAGTTCTCCTGATGTAGTTACAGGTATGTTACAGGACTTTAATATTCTTCTGTAGGCTTTATTAGACCCCTGTTCCTTACTTTCTATTGTAACTTAGTATAAAGCTGTTAATTTATATGTCAGTCCCATAATCTAGTAGATCCCTCCTCAGTGCCTCCCCCAGTCCCAAAATTTCTCAGTTATAGTATTCCAGAAAATCCATTTAGTTGATTCTAATAATAGAGTCATTTAGTTTCAGTTTCTTGATAGACCAATCATTGAATAAAGGGGTAGTACCTCAGTGCTTAAGATTTAAACATGTTAACTCATTATTTTTAGAGTCCTATGAAAGTATGTAACCCTGAATTAGAAGTATGAACCCAGGATTTTAGCAGCATTAACAGGGTTGGGATAGTGTCATCTAAATTTGGGTAGGCTATATTTCATAGGGCTCATTGTATGAAAGGTGAATAAATAAGGTTGAATCAATGTATGCAAGAATTTAATTTTGTTAATTTGAAATATATGTTGTTGATGTAGTATGTGTAGGCTATGATGAAAGTAGTATCAAAGACTTGGGGGTATTTATGTTAGGTGATAGAATCTATGTTTGAATCTTTGAAGATTGAACTAGTAGAAAGAAGATTTGAGAATTCTAAGTTAGTCAGTGTTGAGGTTGTTATATAATGATTGTTGGGGAAATAGAAAACTAAGAATTGTGTATCAGAAGGAAGTACTAGTATTTGTCCTTACATTATCAGGTGTAGTGCCTCAGGATGGGTTTTAGTTTTTGTGAGTATTTTTATATCTCAAACTCTAGAATAAAGTGGTTTCAGTGTGATTTAGAGTTTATCAAGTAGTTCACAGACTTAGAATAACTACTTTAAGTTAAGGGGGAGATGGTAGAACAAGTAACCAAGTTAGTCTTTTATATTTTAGTAGTAATGTCTTTTTGGGAAGAAAAGCAGTTGGAGAGAATGATCCCAACCGGTATTTACATCAATGTAAAGTTTTGTACTTCAGTTATCACGACATCTAGTCACGCTTTACATGTCAGCTATATGATCATATCTCATCTTCATGCATATTATCAAAAATCATGTATGCTTATAGTTGCTAGTATAAGGAGATCTAGTTCACTCAGTGTTATGAATCATGTTCCATGAATACAGAAACTCAAAATGTAGGTCATCCAGCTCGTGACTCATTTACTCATGCTTTACAGTATGCTTAGTTCCCATGATTTATGCTACACTCCTAAAGATCATCTAAATTCTGCTTATGTCATGTATTTCCTCAGTTTAGATCTCTTGATAAATCTATGATATTGATATTCTATTCCTCAAGCATCAGTTAAGTGTCAAGTTCGG
This sequence comes from Capsicum annuum, assembly GCF_002878395.1. Classification (NCBI taxonomy): domain Eukaryota; kingdom Viridiplantae; phylum Streptophyta; class Magnoliopsida; order Solanales; family Solanaceae; genus Capsicum; species Capsicum annuum. Next base: position 56,945,430 of record NC_061117.1, read on the forward strand.
TATAGTACCAATTCATGCTTTAGGTCCAAATGTTTTATCCTTTCAGTTAACTCTCCTTATGAAATGATATAGTGATGAGCAATCTCTTAGATGGGATAGAGTAAATGTTTTATGTTAAGAAAAGATTATTGCATGCTTGTTTTACATGAGGCCATAGTTATGAAGATAGGCTTGAATGTCATGTTGGTGTATAAGTGGATAAATAAATTTCTCATAGTGAATGACTAGTAGGAAGTTATATTTAGTTGTTGAAGGGAAAATCCTGATTATTCAGGAGATTGGAAGTTATGAAATACCGAGTGTATTGAATTCATTACTCAGGCTAGTACAACAGTGTTATGTGTGTATTTTGTAGATTTGAGTAGGCTTGAACATAGTAGGAGAATTTAGTCCAGCTCAAACCTTAGTATGTAGAGTTATCATTGCCCATGTGAATAATCTCAGTAGCCTCAAGTGAAATATGACGTTGAAGAAAAATTATAGTTAGGGGAATAATTTAGAAACTTGGCTAAGATTGCAAGTTAGTAGTTGCAGTGCATAAGGATTAGTAACTCTATCTTAGATGATGTTTCATAGGCCTTACTCCATATTATAAAATTTTAGCCATGTTGTGATTTCTTATTCAGAGTCTTATTCAAACCATGACAAGATTCCTAGCTCCCTAAAGTCATTAGAACATTATAGAAAGAGTGTCTAAGAAATGCTCCGGTCAAGTCTAAGTTTTCATCATGATTTAGTCCGTAAAGTAAGAAATTCAGTTTAGCAGTCAGATGGACAAGTTCGTATGGTTTCCCATCTTTCTATCTAGTCGTAATATCCGAAGTCTCATGAATCTAACTATTCTAAGATGGAGCATCTTGGTAGTTGCGATTTCATCCCAATTCATGTATCATGACTCAGTTTTAGATCCCAGATATTCAATAATGATTCAGTTCATAGGCGCCCCGTGCATCGTCTCAAACTTTTCTTTGTATCTCAACCAAGTCAGCATCCTTCTGGGGACATAATATCCCAAGGGGGAGATGTACTATAATCCCCCGAGCTTTCTTGTCCTAAACCTTCTATTATCTCTTTGCAAAATAAGATCTAGTTTGAAGTAATGGTTACTCAAAAGTTGACTCTCTCATTCAATCTCATTCGTATGACCATTCCCATGTCATGGAAAGTATTCAAGGAATCAGTTTAGTACATGATATTCAATTCATGTATCATGTTTCAAATTTAGTTATTTTCTTATGTTCCCATCCATACATGTTCTGTAAATTATCTCAGGTCTATCAGTATTCTCAGCTTAAGTTAATAGCCTTTCTTAGATTTACTCAGTTCCATGCTCAGTTAACTTTACAAACTTGGTATCAATTACCATTGCATACTATCCCCATGACAGTTATGCATTCAAATTAATGAATCAGTTCAGCCATGTACTCATGCTTCAGTTAGGCATGTTTACTATGAAAACTCAGTTTATCAATAGTTTCGATCATGTAATCATGCTTCAGTTGAGAATGTTTAGTAAATAACAAAATCTATTAGTATTCTCAGCTTAATCAGTCTCATCGAGGATGAATGTTCCCAAAAGGAAGATATTGTAATAACCCGTATTTTAATAGCAAATTTAAGCTCTTAGTACATGAGAATTGCTACATAAAACCTTCAATATACGTAGAATTTTCCAGTTTAAAACCCACCATCTTGTAGGAAATTCAGTCAGCTTTCCAACGATAAAAAATTCACCTTAATCCAATAACTAGTAAGAAGTTATGGCGATTTTAGTTTCAGCAGTAAGATTTCATGATACCACCGCATAACGAAGATAGGCCAAATAGCAATTGTCAGTTTCCAGCAAGACACCGAGATTCCAGAGAGTCACAGTGAAGTTCCAGTTCCCAAATTTTATTTTTCAGTATGTCAATGCGATAACACCGCATCGTATGAATGGGTATTTTCACAGTTGTTATTTTCTAGTAAGTCACTTCAATTTCCATTATGTCGTGCCAAGGTGCAATTTCACACTCGTCCTTGGAATTCACAAGGTGACAAATTCCAGTGGCTCACTGCAATGATGGCCAAAGTCGGGATTCTAGTGATGAAAATTTTAAAATTCTTTTAGGGATAATTTGGTCTTTTTCAGTAGCCCTAATAAGTTTAAACACGTGATTCAACCCCTAATAACCTAGTTAAGTCATTATTCTATGCAATTTCCCCAAAAATTAAGAGCATTCTCTCTTTTAGCAAAAACCTAGCCTTCAAGAATCAAGGTCAATATCAAGAATTGTACCAAGAAACTTCAAGAACTCATCTTACCAGGTATGTTAGATTTTTATCCATGGGTCCTTAGTACCCATGGAGCCCAAGAATACTTTTTCAAAATATAAGATTAATATTCGATGAATTATATATTTGAGTTGGATTGTATGCATGTATGTATTGTTATATGGCCTTTAATCCATGATTAATTGCAAGTTTCTTGAAATTAAGATAGCATGTGTGATGAATTGTGTGATTCTTACGTTAAATCCTTGAATTTACAAGTTGAATGTAGTAGACATTATATTTATATATGTTTATTATTATGTGAAATAATCATGCTCCCCAAGTGTTTGTTAGAATGCATATGTGAATTGAATGGTGCAATCATGACATGTTAGCATATGTTCCCATTCATGTAAAAGTTCTTTCCTTGCAAGTGTTTGGCAAAATATCTCAATGAATGAATCATGACTAAGTGACTACATAGTATGCTTTCAAGATTGTGCCATGTTTTACTATTGATGCTATCGAGTCCTGGGGGTATTCAATATCCAAAAAATCTGGCTGTTTACCTATATCACTGTAGCTACACAATAGTCTCAGTAATGTCACAAAAATTAATACTCAATCAATGGTAAAACTCAGTAAAACTCAATCCAGTTTTGTTCAGTTTAATAAATAGTGTCATTCAGTTGGGAGTAGGATTCAGCACCGAGCGAACCCAAGGATGGGGGATCATTTGTCAATAGAGGGTGTGATCCTTAGTAGAAGTCCTTGCATTCCAAAACTATATAGCCAATATAGGTTGAGATATGAACCTACTAGTTGAGGGTTGATAAGGTGTTTTACCTGCCAGTTAAGCGTAATACTATTCTCATTAGGGCACCTTCCAGATGAAGGTGACTCTTTAGCCTGTTAGTACACATGGCACGGTATTAGCACCCTCTTAATAAGGGTTACAGGTTAGACCCCAATCAGTTCAGAGAGGGGCATGTCTTTTAGATGTGTACCACCTACAGTTTCAGTTTCAGACATCAGTATAGAAGTCAGCTCAGTTCTATTAAATCAAGATTTTCAGTTAATAATCACTCAGTTATCAGTAATTCAGTTATTAATAACTCAGATATCAGTTATTCAGTTATCAAAACTCAGTACTCAGTTTTAGTATAATCTAAGATATGTATACATGTATACACGTAGTATTGCATACTTAGTATTTACAGCATTTTTTATTATCCATGTACTCTTATTTAATTACTTCATATCATTCAATCAGTTACTATTCATGCATATGATCCCATGTATATTAGCCTTACCTCATCTAGCATACCATTACATTTCACGTACTGATAACATACTTTTTTCTTGCGCTATAATGTCTCATAGCATATGTTTGAATGCTCAGGATCTTGACCATACTTAGCAAATTCAATTAGTAGCAGCTGATTCAGTAGTTAGTCCTCATCCATCGAGTATATTATTTAATTTAGTATTACAATAGATTCGGTGTTTTATTAGTCAGAGTTAGTTGGGGGCTTGTCCCATGAATGCAACATTCAGACAGTCTAGTAGAGGCTTTTCAGACTAGACTAGTTCAAACAGTATTCAATTTTCAGATATTGTTATCAGTTGCTATATTTATCAGTATTCAGATTATGAACCTGATGGCATTTCAGCCTAACTTCAGCATTATTTTAGTATTATTATTCTGTGCTCACAGCAGGTACCAATCATGGGTCATCTTGTGGTCCTTCGGGGTCAAACCACAGTATGGCATCCGAGGTGCAGACTCGGGGCATTACAAATAAGCTAGTCCTTAAAATCTATTTTAGATGGCAAAAAAATTTATCGTAATTATTGTTTGGCGATGGTTTATCGTAATTTTATTTTAGCAATGATATTTCTTGTCCCAAATTGACTAACTACCTCATCGTAATTATACCTTTGCAACAGAATAGCTCGTACCAAATAGACTAACTACTTGGTCATAATTATCTTTTAGCGGTGGTATATCATATCCCAAATAGACTAACTACTTCATCATAATTATCCTTTCGCGACGATATAACTCGTTCCAAATAAACGAAATACCTAGTCATAATTATCTTTTAGCGACAGTATATCTTCTCCCAAATAGACTAACTAACTAGTCTATGACCTCTTTTCTGACCAACAATTAATTAGTCATAAATTATATTTTAGCGATGGGTTATACTTGTTCCTAAATTATCCTTTAGCGGTGAGCAAAATTATTTTCCTAGGTAAAACTTAATAGACGAGCAACATCATTAGTCCTAGATAAAATTTTTAAAGATGAGCAATATTTCTAGTCTCTAATTTACCACAAGTGAACCTAGTATCACAAAATAATAAATTTCATCAAATAAATATCAAATTACTATTGAGAATTTCGATACAAAAACATGATATAATTAGAGATCTAAACACATAGTTAACATTGAATGATATTATTTTCAATATTTTTTTCACAAAAAACACAGTTACCATCCCGATCAAGCTAGAGTATATGATATCAAGTTTTCCATAACCTTTGAATGCATAGAAAAATATTAATGAGTTTTTGCATCTTCAAAGCTTGCATCTTGACTTTTCTTCAGTCTTCAAAATCTGTAAGTGTAAGATTTTCGAAAAATGATAAATAACTATGTTATAATATAATAATCTATGAAGATATATACACTAGAAGTAGTCAAACCTCTCACCCCCAAAAGTAGCCTAAATTTTATCTTGTAACATAAATGAACGTTGCAACAAAATAATAAAATCTAATTAGAAAAGATATAAGATTCATTAACCATTTATAGTTCAAAAAGGCATTCTTAAATGAGTAATTGGTAAAGTCAGCCTATACCAAACTGTAACGCCCCGAGTCAGTACCCCGGACGCTACATGGTGCTCATAATCCTAAAGGACCACAAGCTAACCCATGACAAGTTCCTACTGCAATAACTGAGTAATAAATACTGTAATTAATCTGAAATAGGCAAAACCATATGCCAAAAGGTTCAAGTCTGTAAATAAATCTGAATGATGTATAAAAATCCTAAAACTAAATATAAGTACTGAAAAACTAAACAACTGTCTGAAAATATTCTAGTCTAGAGAAGCCTCTAACTGTCTGGACTGTGGAGTTGATGGAAGCACACCCCAACTAACTCCATCTACTGAAGTAAAACTGAAGTATTATAAATAATAAGTATTTCCTCAAACTATGAGGACTCACCACTACTATAAAAGCTGAGAATCTGAACTGCTAAGGGTTTCTCTAGAGCTCGTGAGTCAGAACCTATGATATAAGACATCATAGAGCAAAGAAAAGTATGTGTCAGTACTTTGAACATACTGGTATGCTTGGTGAGGTAGGCTGATATGCATGGGTATATATGAATGCACAATAATAACTGAATAACATGAGTATGACTAAGTAAGAGTACATGCATGAATACATAAACTGTAACAGAGATCGTGCTAATACTGAGTACCAAATCAAAATACTGATAACCGATATATGAGTTTATGAATACCCTATTACTGAATATATAAATGGATGTATATGATAGTTCTGAGTGCTGTGGAATATTAATAAGTTCCGTACTGAGCTAAGTGACTTTGTCTGATAGTCCTGAATCTATTGAACTGAACTGAGTTCTATTCCGATATTGATACTAAACTGAGATTGTAGGAGGTAATCATCAAAATAACATGCCTCTTCACTAATAGGATTTGGGGTCCAACCTGTAACCCCAGTTAGAAGGTTGTCAATACCATGCTACGGGTAAGGACAAGCTGTGAGTTAACCCTCTTTGATAGGAAGCTCTTTTGTCAACCCTCGCTAATAGGATAACTCAGATAAGAAGTATCAACCCTCATAATGCCTGGTAGGAACATAACTCAACCCATGTTGGCTACGTAGTTCTCTAAGGTTCAAACCTTCTGCTGATGGGAATACCCCCATCCCTGGGTTAACTCGGTGCTGAATCCTACTCTCAACTTAATAGACATTGAACTGATTTCTAGTCCGTACTAGGCTGGACTGAATAGTTACTGAGATTACTATTTAGCTGAACTCAACTGAGTTCACTAGGTTCCGTTGACTGATAGAATACTATTGAATTTTGTTAGCTAACTGAGTTAATGATATCTGAACTTGATACTAAATTAGATTAGACTAATATGGATTCCACTGAGTTTTCCTAAATTTTGTAACTGATTGAGAGTACTACTGATCATTTCATCACTGATAGTGTTCTATAACTGACCATAGCTCTAGGTAATCAGCTAAATTTTTGGGTACAAGTACCCTAGGACTCGATAACATAAATTAAGAGACATAGGATAACATGAAACATGTAAACTATGAACTTGATCATCATTCATTCATTGGGGCATTTTGACAATCACTTGCATGATATAACTCTCAAATTAGCTAACTTGACATGATTTCATTCTCTTAATAGTTCACATGAATAATTTATCAAGAACTTGGTGAGCATAGTATATGAACATAGTATTTAACAACAAGTAAGCATCATAATTCATCTCTAAGTTAACAAGTCTAGGGTTTATCATGGATTAACCTGAATATACACACCTAATGATCAATTTCACATGAGTTACATATATATGATTATGAATTATGAACTTAATTCAAATAGCAATCATGGATACACTTTAATACAAGCCATAGAAATCATAAAATCAATTACTTAAAGTTCACATGAGATTCTTGGACTCCATGGGTGGAAGGAACCCTTGGATGAAAACTTCACATACCTTAGTTGAAGAATTTCTAAAAGTTTAAGGTTTAATCTTGAGTTCTGGATTAGAAATTGGATCTTTTAGGGTTTTTTTCTTGAGAAAATTTGAGAAGGAATGACTATATTTGCTCTATAGGGAGTTTAATTTCAGGTTTTGAAGGCTGAGGGTAGAGGGAGAAAGACCTAAATACACTCAAGAATACGGTCTTTTATTGACAGAAAATTGGGTCACCGACACTTAGGTTGATGTAGCGAGTCAATGGCATCGACGTAATAGCCAATACATCACTCCATGTACTTGTCGATTAACTGAAATTTGAAACTGGTAGCTGGGGAAAATATTAATCAATGTGATAGTCGATGCGGTGCGCAAATATCACATTGATCAACTATTTTAGGGTTCCAAAGGGGCTTCAAACGAAGTCCAAAAAATCTGAAACTTATCTGGAAACACCTACGGACATTCTTGATTATAAATCAACCCATACATTAACATTTAATGTACGTAAAGGTTATGAAATAAGATTGCTAACCTTCATAGGTTAAAATGACACTAAGTATGAGTAATTAGCTAAAATATTCTAAGTCGGGACCCCTTGACAAGCCTAAAGGACTAAATTAAGCTTAGGATTTTGCGGGGTCTTACATTATCTCCCCCTTAAGAACATTCCTCCTCGAATGAGACTTCTAAAATAGAGAATAATGTGAAGCTGGCATACTTACTGGTCATGAACATCAGGAACATAACTATATGACTAATATTACTGGTATTCTGAATTATCATACTGAACATACATATCTGATGCATGGATATAGTTGAACATGATTTATGAATGCATGACTGAGATTACTGATAAACTGAATCTATATACTAAACATGCAATGGGAATTAATACACGTTTGTAACTAAAATCTAAACATAAAACTGATTAAGCTTAAGGAAACTATTACCTTGAGTTGAGTTTGGATTAGCGGAGAATAGATGAGGATACTTGGTTCACATTTCGTCTTCTGCTTTCCAAGTAGCTCCCTCAACTAATTGATTCTGCCAAAGAACTTTCACTAGAGGAACTTCTTTTTTCCTTAGTCTCCAAATCTGATAGTCAAGGATTTTGACTAGGATTTCTTTATGAGAGAGGCTATTTTAAATATCTATGCTCTCAATAGGGACTACGACTGATGGGTCACCTATGCCTTTCATTAGATAGAAGACATGAAACACTGGATGTACTAAATATAAATCTAAAGGTAACTCAAGCTCGTAACCTACCTTCCTAAAAGAACTGAGATTTCAGAAAGGACTGACATATCAGGGACTCTGTTTCCCTTTCTTGACAAAATACTTCACTACAGATAGTCACTAATCTCGAACTCGAGATCCTTTCTGCACTCATCTGCGTATGATTTCTGTCAGCTCTAAGTTGTCTTAAGTTTTTCCTTGATCAACCAGACCTTCTCTAAAGTCTCAAATACCAAGTCAGGCCCTACTACTATGGCCTCACCCACTTCAGACCAACCAATAGGAGATCTACACCTCCTCTCATAGAATGCCTTAAATGGAGTCTTCTGAATACTAGAGTGATAGTTGTTATTTTATTCGAACTCAATCAAAAGCAAGTGGTCATCCCAACTACCATTAAAGTCTATCGCACATGCTCAGAACTTATCTTCCAAGGTCTGAATAGTCCTTTCTTCTTAACCATCAGTCTGAGGAGGAAAGGTTGTACTGAGATTAACTCAGGTACCAAGACCCTTTTGGAATGCTTTCCAGAAATCATAGTTGAACAGGGTACCTATACCTAAAATAATGGACAACAGAACATCATGCAATCTAACCAACTCCCTGATATAGAGTTTGGTGTAATCCTTGGCTGAATATGAGGTATGAACTAGAAGGAAATGAGCTGATTTAGTCATCCTATCTACAATGACCAAGCTAAATCATGTTGACGGTGAGTATGAGGCAAACCCTTGGTTTTGTACCCTGAATAATGGCTGAATACCAAGTATGTAACGCCCCAAGTCTGTACCTTGGATGCTACACGGTGCTCATAATCTTGAAGGACCACAAGGTAACCCATGATCGGTACCTTCTATAATAACTAAGTAATAAATACTGTAATTATGCAAAAATAGGCAAAAACATATGTAAGAAAGTTCAAGTCTGTAAATAAATCTGAATATGATAACAAAATACCAAAACTGAATATAAGTACTGAAAAGCTGAACAACTATCTAAAAATACTCTAGTCTGAAAAATTCTCTAACCATCTGAACTATGGAGTTGATGGGACAAGCCCCCAACTAACTCCGTCTAATGAAATAAAATTGATGTACTATAAATAATAAGCATTTCCTCAAACTATGAGGACTCACCACTACTCTAAGAGCAGAGAATTTGAACTTTTAAGGGTGCTCTGAAGCCCTGCGTCTAAACCTATGATATAATACATCATAGAGCAAAGAGAAACATGCGTCTGTACTTTGAATATACTGGTATTCCCAGTGAGGTAGGTTGATATGCATGGGTTTATGTGCATGCAAAATAATAACCGAATAATATGAGTATAACTGAGTAAGAGTACATGCATGAATACATAAACTGTAACTGAGATCATGCTAATAATAAGTACTAAATTAGGATATTAATAACCGATATCTAAGTTTATGAATACTGTATTACTGATTATCAAAATGGTTGTATCTGACAGTTTTAAGTACTGTGGAATATTACTGAGTTTCGTACGGAGATGAGTGATTATGTCTGATAGTCCTGAATTTGTAGAACTCAACAAAGTTCTATTCTAAGACTGAGAGTGGAACTGAGACTGTGGGAGGTAATCATCTAACTGACATGCCCTTTCTCTAACAAGATTTGGGGTTCAACTATAAGCCCAGTTGGAAGGGTGTTAATACCGTGCCATGGATAAGGACAAGCTATGAGTTAAACTTCTCTAACAAAAAGCTCTTTCACCAACCCTCATTGATAGGATAACTCAGATGAGAAGTATCAACACTCATAATATCTGGCAGAAAGACACTCAACCTACACCGGCTATGTAGTTCTGTAATGTAGGGATTGCTGCTAAGGGTCAAACACTCTGCTGATAGGAATGCCCTTATCCCTAGTTTAATTTGGTGTCGAATCATACTCCAAACTGAATAAACACTGATCTGATTTCTTGTTTGTACTAGGCTAGATTGAACGGTTACTGAGATTACTATTTAGTTAAACTAAATTAAGTCCACTGAGTTTTGTTGACTAATGGAATACTACTGAATTTTATTAGCTGACTGAGTTAACAGTGGTCTGAATTGGATATTGAATTAGACTGGACTAATATGGATTATGCTGAATTTTATTAAGTTCTGTAACTAACTAAGAGTAGTACTAATCGTGTCATAACTGATACTGTTCTATGACTAACCATGGCTCTAGGTAATCAACTAAATTGTTGGGTACAAGTACCCCCAAGACTCGATAACGTAAATTAAGAGACATAGCATAACATGAAAAATGTGAACTATGAACTTGATCATCATTCATTCATTAGGGCATTTTGACAAACACTTGCTTGATATAACTTGTAAATAAGCTAACTTGACATTATTTCATTCTCTTAATAATTTACATGAATTGTTTATCAGGCACTTGGTGAGCATAGTATATGTACATAGTATTTAACAACAACTAAGCATCATCAATCTTCTCTAATTTCACAAGTCAAGGGTTTATCAAGGATTGACATGAATTTACACAAATAATTATCAATTTCACATAAGTTACATATATATAATCATCAATTAGGAGCTTAATCAAAATAGCAATCATGGATACACTTTAATTCCAACCATGGAAATCATAAAATCAATTACATAAAGTTCACAAGTGATTCTTGGACTCCAAGGGTGGAAGGAACCATTGGATGAACACTTTACATACCTGAGTTGAAGAATTTTTGAAAGTTTATGGTTGAATCATGAGTTTTTTATTAGAAATTAGATGTTCAAAGGTTTTGTTCTTCAGCAAATTTGAGAAGGAATGACTATATTTCAACTATAGGGAGTTTAATTTTGTGTTTTGGGGGTTGAGGGCAGAGGGGAAAATACCTAAATACCCCCAAGAACATAGTCTTTTAATGATCAAAAACTGGGTTACCAATGTGCAGGTCAACGCGATGCATCGATGGCGTCGATGCGATAGCCAACGCGAGATGCCATGTTCACGTCGATTCACTAGAATTGGATGCTGTTAGCTAGGGAAAATATTAATCAACATGATAGTCGATGCGGAACACAAGACACATTGGTCAACTATTTTAGGGTTCCAAAGGGGCTTCAAACGACATCTGAAAAATCTTAAACTTGTCCGAAAACACCTACGGACATTCCTGATCATCAATCTACCTAAACATCAACATTTAATGGACGTAAAGATCATGAAATAAGATTGCTAACCTTCATAGGCTAAAATAACACTGAGTCTGAGTACCTAGCTAAAATATTCTATGTCTGGGACCCCTTGACAAGCCTAAAGGACTGAACTAAGCTTAGGATTTTGCGGGATCTTACACAAACTGTAGTAAGTAAGAATAAAGTAATGAAATAATGACCATATAGAAATAAAGCCTCACAATATACTTTTCTAAACATCACTGAAATAGCAAAGGACAAGATTAATTATATTTTAGACACTTGGTCTGGACTGAAAGTAGACTTTTACAAGCTCAACACAGATTGTTATTCTAAAGTAAATCTAGGACCAAGTGTTATCAGGTACAACCTAACTAGAAATAGGCATTTACTGGATATCTAATGCAAGTTTTTACATTTTCTCCCATAATATATACAATCACAAATTTGAAGATACAAAAACCTGTCATGACAGTGGCCAATACTCCAAGATACTTAGAGTTTCAGCTAACTAGAAATCAAATCTATATTATAAATTTTGAATTCCTTCAAACACATGTACAACAAGTCAGTGATGCAGCTTGATAATTTAACTACATTGCAGAGAGTTCAGATACTAATGATGATAGAAGTATGTCTAATGATAATTGAAGCATGTGAACATTAGTAAATCCATTTATTTGAATGTTACAGAGAAACTATAACTTTTCTTTTATAGGATGAGGTGGAAAATGTAGTGACAAATGAAAAAACCACTGCTTGTAACCATTTTCAAGGGATTTATACTGTAAAAGAAAAGGTTGACAAAAGTGCAAACCTGTCATGACAGTGGGCAATACTTCAAGATACTTGGAGTTTCAGCTGACTAGAAATTGAATATATATTATAAATTTTGAATTCCTACAAACACATGCACCACAAGTCAACTATGCATCTTGGCAATTTAACCACATAGTGATAGAGAGTTCAGAAGCAAATAGTGATAGAAGCATGTGAACATTAGTAAATCCATTTTTTTGAATATTATGGAAAAACTATAACTTTTCTTCTATAGGATAAGGTGAAAAAATGTAGTTCCAGATGAAGAAAGCACTAGTTGTTACCATTTTCAATTGATTTTTACTGTAAAAGAGGAGGTTGTTCCAGAACAATTCCTCAACTATATTCCCAGGATGGTAATTGATAATCAAAATAACCATAAATTGTGATTGCATTTAAGAATAAGATCAATTATATTCCCATGTTGGCTATTGTCCCCTTTGCTTCTACACCAAGGTTCTTATTGTGAAAGAGTGCATAGAGTGATATGAAAAGCAAAAGTAGCTTGTGTAGTTAATCCTTAAGAGACCAAGAATAAATCTTTTGGGGATATTTGGGTAAATTAACCTGCACTATAAAGTTTTATAGTTCATCAGTAGCATTAATCTAAAGAATAAGAGAGTAGATCTTATTCTTAGATTTTCAGAAGAGAGACCTGTTATTGTTGTCTCTGCAACGGGAAAGACAAAAAACAACCTTCTACATTCTTATGTTCTTTGAGAAGATGCTTAACATTTTCTTTTAGTTTTTCATGATTGAGAAGATCCTTATCTTGGTCGTGTTTTAATGGGTAACATAACTTGTCGAGTTTTTTGTATCGTTGATAACTTTAGTATGCTTTAAGATATCAAATAGTCAAAACCATGTGTTATACTATCTAAGAATTAGGTATACACATATTTTATCATGTGATATATTTTTGTGATACTTTAATTAACATATGAGATTAATAACTTAAGTAATCTATTATCAGAGGTATTTATTCTAACTTTGATTGTTATTACTGGCAACTTTATTTTGCATCAGTAAGTTAATTTTAAAGAGGAAAACTAAAATTGGTGATAGCTCATGTAGATTCGAATGAAGATATTTTAGAATTCAACCAACTTATTTCAATTTTCAAGTGTGAATGTTTAGGACTATATTGAGGAATTTATTTTTTGTGTCCATGAGTACTTCTAGTTGTTGCTAGTAGGATGCCAGATTTTTTATAAGTTATTCATGATCTGTCTCTTTAAACATATCGTATCTTATTGGGAAAATTTGCAGAGCATCTACACAAACTAGAACAACTTTTGAATTGAGAAAAGCCCACCAAGTATGTTTACTTTTTTCTAGCTATTATTTAGATCAGAATACCTCAACCATATTCCTAGGTTAGTTACAAATTGTTTAGGATTTCTTTACTAAACACATTATGCCAAATTACTTTTACATTGGCGATTATTATTGTGAAACAGTCATAATATCCAATGCTTCTACAATAATTATAAAGGAAATTATACATACCCCTTCTATTGTTTCTATAAAATAGATCACACCAGCAGTATAAAATAGATCACACTCAAAAGGAACAACTCTGATACTAGCTAATAGAGGGAAAAAGTATGACCAAATGATAAGAATCACAAAAATTACATACAACAGACAACAACCACTTGCTATAATTCATGTATCCTAAAATTCAATAACAAATATAATAAATATACAGGGGATAGTGACAAGGTATATAGTTACTAATTTGGAGAAGAAAGGCAGTGATCATTCAGTTGAAATTGGCGATGTTGTAGCCCTGACTTGTGGTTGTTGAGAAGCAAAGAATTCTTTCATTTTTCATCTTCTATGGTAGAGAAGTGATCATTCAAGGATTTGTTTTCCTCATTCAAGTATTTGTTTTCCTCTTAAGTGGAACGTAGCATGGACAGTACTTTAGCCTTTAAGGAAGTGACACCTTTTAAGCCTTTCGCCTTTACTCCACCCCTAAAGGAAACAACATGGCTACGATTTTGAGGTGCAAAACACTTTTCAACAATCTCTATGTTAGATAAAGATGGCTCTGCATTCACTATTTCTTCTATTTGATCCTGTAAAATATAGAAAGAAATATGTTGTACCATTATTACATATAATTTCAAGTAATTAATAAACATATCAAATTACCAAATGCACATGTTTTTGAATTGGTTCAGGTTCAACGAGCTTGTTATTATTCTTTCAACTCTCACAGAAAATAGTCACCAAATCTCGTGGATTGAAATCTTTTCCCCCTCTTACATCAAACACAAACATGTAAATAACTACTCATAAATATTTTTTACGAAAATAAATTTATGATAATACCTTTTCAAAAATAAAATCTCGAATAGGCTTGCTACCCATGTGATGAAGCATCGTCAATTTAGCTCACTTTGTTGCATTCCTTTTGCTTCTCTCCTATATTTGCAAAAATAATAAGCTAACATTTAATAATCCAAATTAAAATTATCATACAAAAGGTAGTTCCATAAATCTCTACCAGGAAATCCATCTCGAACAAGGGAGTTGCCTAAATCCCCATGTTGTCTTGCTAGATTTCAGATAACAAAGTGTAGCCAATTTAACATACCTTCGTAGTAAATGTTAAATTTAATTTTCTAAAATATGTTCAAAGAACAAAATTCGTCTACCCCATATACCTTGCTATTATTTAAACCCTAGAAATCTAATAAAAGTATTTGCATACCTGAAAAGTTTCAGAAGAAAAAATTTCTTTTACCAACCACTCTCATTCTTTCTTGTCTATTACATTTGGCTTATTCTTTAGAGCTTTTTAAAGTGACATGTTCTTCACATATTTTACATATAATTATCTTCTGTATTTTTACCATAACTCACTACTAAAAATGAAGTCTATGGTAATGCTTGTTTAGGGATGGTTATAGAACCGTCGTTATAGATTCCCTACGGAAATGGTTATAACAGTCACATAATGTGGCCATTCCTAATGAAAAACTAATTAAAATAACCATCACTTATTAGAATTGAATTAACTGTCCTAATAAATTATCCTACTTTAACGGTTATTAGAACTATTGCTAAAGGTAATCTATAGGTACGGTAAAATTATACAAAAAATAAAAAGCTCGGGTATTTTTCCCTCAAAACTATATTTAAACCCTCTAATATTAATATAACAATTAAAAATAAGTAATTACCTAATAAAATTGGAAGTTTTAGGTTAGGACCGCAAATACACATTTCATTCTGGCCTTTTCTTCTTTTTTTGAGCTTCAAAGGTATGGTTGTTTAATTTATGATTGTTCGTGGATAAAATTAGAAGAATAATAAACTGGTTGTTTAATAGAATTGTGGATACCCGTTTCTCTGGGTTGTTTATTTCTCTTAGAATTTAGGGTTCACTGAGTTAATTTTTCACCCAAACAGAGTTGTAAGTAATGTTTTATGCTCCAGGTTAAGGTCTATTTTACAAAACTATTATGTTTAGTTTTATTTTATGGTGGTTTTGGAGAGTTATAGTTAAAGGTGTTCTTCAATCGACTTCTACTTTTCGGATAAAGGCTGTTTTTTTAGTGAAAGGTGTTCTCAGATAAGTGTTCTAACTGTTAAAGTGATTATTTTTGTGGATTTTGTTATCCAAATCAATTTTGTGGGTTTATTCTCTCTTGATACTATTCATATGTAAGAATGAATGCATCCATTATTTGATTTTTTGATAATATATACATTTAAATCCCTAAAAATGAAAAATTTTGTTTCTGTCTGTTGTTCGGGAAAATTTTGTTTGGATTTTGTGGTATGAAAAATAAATCATTACTGTTCAGTTCATTGAATTAAGTCTAACAGATATTTTATGGTCTAACAAAATTTTGTTTCTATTTAGTTCATCAAATTAAGTTTAACAGATCAATCTTTGATAAATTGAGAAGAAATAACTATAATACTCTATATGTGAAAAGGAATGTAATAAATTTTTGGTTTTAGTCTTTCATTTGTACAAATATTTTATGTGTTATTTTTTCCTATCTTGTGTTCTGCAACTCTACTTCACCTGATTCTTAGAATTGTACAGATGAATAATTTAATTAGCTGCTCAAGAGTGAGCGTAGTAAGTCCTAAATATCGCAGGCTATTGATGGTATGATTTGATAACCTTAGATAGAAGTTGGAGTAAGTAATGACATTGAATTTTGAAATGCAGCTTTTTTTGATTTAAAAAGTCAAATAAGTAAAAGTAATTAGTATAGTTGAGACCATATCCAAATTCAAAAACTTTTGGCCCCTTGTAGAATCTGTATGTGCACCCTTGATATCTATTGGATTATACATGTCACATCCTCATGTCATTAATTGGTACTTTGTTGAATTCCTTCATATACCAAGTGACTGGTAATTTCCCCCTGCAAAGTAATGTAGTGTTGCATATTTAACAAATTTCCAGAAATAGATAATAATTTAACATTATTTGAGGAAATAGAGTAACCATATAGATTGTTAAAAATGAATTTAACCTTGATTGTGTTCGCCAAAATGTATCTCTGCTAATGTAGAAGCTCTAGCCTGACCAGGATAACCAACCCACAAAATGCCTCCTATTTTTTGGTTGTCCATTGCAAGACATACATCCACTGGGCCTCCATACAACAAAAACTATATAATAGGTTTTTGGTAGCTTGGGTGATTGCTGTAATGAGTTTCTCTTCCATACAATGGATAGGCTCTAAATCTAGAGAATCATCATAACTTAAGAATGTCCACTCCGCCAAAGAGAGTTGGAAATCATATAAAGTTTGTTCTTTAAATTTATATATTCAATAGTTGTGTAGGGGAACCTGTTGCATTGGCTAATGTATTCAGATAGCTTCTTTGAAGTAGCCAAGGGAATTACATTTATCGTAAACCTTAGTCATGAACTGTTCCAGCTGTTGCTCAATTTTGCATATCATTCTAACCTGAACAAATTAACTATTTTTGGCAATTTAAACTCTCTTTGCATAATAGGCCTACTGAAGTTAGATGGAATCATTAAAAACTCCAAACTTCTAAGACTGTTGAATGCTTAGCCTATTTTCCTTAAGAATCACATGTACTTACCTGGAATGACTAAAAACTCCAAACTTCTAAGACTTGATTCTTGAACTTAGGTAGAATCAATTTGTCTATAATGGTTTTGAATACACTATCTTCATAGATGTATTTGATTTTAGAAAAGGCACATATTTTTTGTCATTATGTTGACAAGCAGTGTCTCAAAGTGTAGCTTCACTTGTCTAGTCGTAAGTGCTCTTACTATTTAGAAACTGTAATATATAGAAGCAAGAGCAACTTAATTCCTTGTTTTGATGTTGTGTACATAGTAGTGTATGATGGAGTTTACATTCTCAATCTTTTTTGTTTGTCTTCCCCTTTAAATTTTTTTATGTATGTAACTATGAATGCATTAAAATATTCTTGAAACTATGAATGCATGATAATATATATAAGCATCTGTTAGAATACCTTATGTAGTATGTTTGTTAAGAGGATTATAATCTTGAATTTAAACATTGTTTAACAATTAATAAACAATTCTTCATCTTTTCTCTTAGGTGGAATTTATTTACTCTAATTTACTTTAGTTGTGTAAGTTAGCAATTCGAGTTTGGGAATATATTTGAGTGCATTAATTACGTGTTAATAAATGGTCTCTTTTTATTGGAGAAATTAGAGAGTGCTAATATTTATAAGGTTAATTGATTGAAATTATACATATATTGGGGCTAAGTAGTAATTTTTTGGGGCTAATATTCATAATCAAGTAGATGAATATGGGTTGACTCACGTAAATTTCAATAGAAAATGTAGCACAGATGACTCCTTTGTACTAGCATCACAAGTGCATCAAGTGTTTTATATGGAAGATCCAACAGAGAAGGGGATTTATTATACAAGAAATAAAGTCCCTTTTGGATTTGTATGGTTCGGAGAAAGAAAGTTGTCCCAATGTTGAAAAAACATTTTGGATGGAGCCTAATTATAACATTGATTCATCAAAAAGAGTACTAACTGTTGAAGTTAGATGGTCAAAACGTGATTTCCCTATTTATATCATTGATGTGCCTTCCCTTGCCAAATATTTAGAAGATGCAATAGAAATATCAGATGAGGAGAATGACATTGATGATACCAATTGGGATTGGATGGAAGCTGATTACTGACAAAATTAAAATATTCTGAACTTTTTTAAAATTTCTTTGTAATGGTAAGTAGTATATTAGACTCTATTTGCTATCATTTATTTTGTTTCTTTAATGTGCTTAATTTTCAAAATGTCTAAAATTAGTAGAACTTAACAAATACATATATGCTAAGAGTTTTTTGACACATTGTGAAGTCTTTCTTTCTGGTATGTCTTTCTTCTTATGGGATTAACTATGTAGGAATTTCTTTTTATTTCTTTTTAAATTTCATTATTCATCTTTCTGCATTGTCTCTGAGCAATCTATTTCAAATTTCTCGAGGAAAAGTTTAGGTTATAATCTCTCTCCCCTTCTCTATCTCAATCTCTTTGATTAATAGATGATAACTTGTGCTAAAAGTATATAATAAAGTCGAATGGGGAAGGTGAAATTCTCAGTTGTCCTATAAATGCAGTGTCAACAAAAATCAACTTTTTTTACTACTTGATTTTGTATGCTGATACTTGATGGAGTTTTGTTCATAACTTGTCAATGTCCTTAATATTGTTGACTTCTCTTTAGGTACATTATTGGTTTTAATCTGAGGTGATTGAATAAATTGAATGTTGTAATATAATATTGTAGATTCGCAACATACAAGTAGTCTTGGCCCCAATAGAGCTTAATCGAACATGCTATAGTATCAAATTAAACCTACTGTAGGTCTTGAGCTTTGTTTAAAAGGGTTAGGAATTACTATAGTGCAAAATCAAATGATATTTAGTCAAAATAAGAAACCCTACAACATCCTGTCTTATAATTACAAAAGCTACATGAGTATGCAATGGACAATCTTATAATTTCTTCATGGATAGATTTTCCCTTGTCACTAGTTTTTCTCTCCCTTGAGGGTGTTTCTACCCTACATTTTAAATATTTCTTTAAAAAAAGTAGTTTTCTGGATGGCCAAGTGTAAACCAGTTTTAGTGATGCTATGAGGTAGCTATGCCAACATTTGTTTCCTTTCGACAATTTTTCTTAACATTCTACACCATGGGATGTCTTAGAAGATTAAGTCCCTCTTCCTAGACAGTTTAGAATATTTTGAATTCTCTATTGGGAGGGTCAAACATCTAGTCTTCAATCTTATTGTGTTTTATGTTAGCTGATAGCTATGATTTACTTTAATATGGTGAAAAACAAGGAGAAGAAGTTGAATCGAGAGAAAGCATTGTTGGTTTCATGTGAATTAATATTATTTATAAGACCACATAATATTGTTCTGCTAAATTAAACAGCACATCAAGTAAATGCAGAGAGCTTTATTTCTTTTAGTCCTCCATCAGAGGTACAATTTTCATCAGCTACAATATGTAATTCTTTTGTAGTCAATCCAATTATTTTATTATTGTTAGCTGACACTTGTTTTGGAATGATGTTCATAGAACAAATCATATAGTTACTTCCTCACTGTCAAAATTATATACAACAATGTCTCTTTAGAGGGGTTATAGTACACCAGCCTTCGTATCACTTTTGGGAACATGGGCTTATGTTGTGGTGTTGTTATATTTAATTTCATGAGGTAAACATGACACAATACGTCACTGGGGGCTCAAGTTTAGGTCCTATGAAAATTGGGTTTTCTATTTTGATATTTTAACCTTTTTAATTGTGCATGTGGAATTGTCAAAGCGGTTACAAAAACATGAAACCCACAACTACTTAAAGAATAATGTAGTAGTATCAGTATAAGGTTTTGTAATATTTGATGCTTGGGCAGTGTATACCACTGTATTTTCAATAATTTATAGTGGTTTACTTTAATCTAAAAATCAAGAATGTTTTGGTGATAATACTCGTGTGCAGATTTGATTTTCTTTTACCACGCTAATATCCTGATACAAACACAAGATTCGATGAATCACCATATGTGTTTCAATTACATATGTTAAGATATATATACCATCATAAAAAAGCAAAACATTGGTTGTTCTCATCTTGACACCTATAACAGATGCAACTTTGTGCTCAACACTTCACAAAATCATTTCTAGAACAAATCATAAGTTTGGTACAATATGTCATTCAAATAGTAAACAGATTCTAGAGTGTCATTCATTATTTTAAGGTTGAGAATAGTTTGATACTACTAAAGTGTTGTGGATTTTTCTATTTCATCATTGTGCAATTTAACTTGTTCCATCTTAAATTTATATAGGTTTGTTAAAAAATGAATTAATAATAGCCTTTAAAAAATAACAACAGGGAAAGGAATGTGACATTTAGTAAACCTAGATCATCATTAGCCATGAAAAATAGAAAACGACATATGCTGATAGCAATAAAACTATTAAAGCTATACGATCAGAGAAAGAGAATATTCTAAAGTTAATTGAATAAGACCAATCACCAGTAGCACCACCATCTAGACAAATTAAATAATCTGTAGTGGAGCCTATTTTATAGAGAAGCAACATGCAGAGAATGAGTAACATGTTAAACATTCTAAAGAAAAAGGTAATATATATCTTAGAATCTTATTGAATTTATTCATGGCCTCTAGTTTCTTTTGTTAGAGGGTCTTAAACTATAAAAACAAGGGGAAAAATACAAATGAACAAGGTACATGGCCGGCAAGAGAAAAAATTAATAATATTAAACCAGAACGACCAACTTTTTAGTCCTATAGATGAAGTTATTTTGGTTTAACTGACTTGGGCAGCTTCTTAGGCACATTGGCGTGGAAACTGACCCTTTGCCCATTGGATATATTTTATTGGAGGTGTATGGATACTAAACAAGGCCTTTGAGACTATTCCCAGGTTTGTGTTATGAATATTTTATATATTTTTAGTTGAGAGGTTCATTATATATTTGATATATTTTTAGTTGAGTGGTTCTATGTCTACGAATGTGGTGTCTGAATTTTCTAGCTTTACCTACTTTTTATATGTGTTGTTATTGACATTTGAATATCAAGTTATGTATCATTATTGGAACTTCCACCCTTATCATTTCTTTAATTAAAAGTGCATTTTTTTGTTGTTCTAACTGAATGGAAACAACTTGTAGTCAAAGTATCATATTCCAGATATTGCAAAAGATTGGGTTTTGGAAAGAATTTTAGAATCTTGGAGAAAGAATAGAGATGATTTAAAGATATTCTATTACCATCCATGTAAAAATGATGAAGTTCGATTAAAGAAAAGGCCCAAAAGTGTTCCATAATGTCAATTTAAAGAGCTCCTTCTGTATTAGAAGTCTAAAATGTTCCAGGTAAAACGTATTTCACCATTTGAGATTATATTACTGTTAGTGTTACAGCTGGATCCCTTTATTACTATAGTTAACATTACTGATTCATTTCTATATAAAATGTTCAAAACCAATACTGAGAATTTGAAGAAGCTGATGAATCCATACATTACTTAGAAGAAAAGTTTTTCTTTAGTTCGCAACAAATTGGTGAATCCTCTTATTTATTATTTAGTTATAACTTGTCATTTAATTAGTTTTTGATATTCAATAAGTGTAATATGAATAGTAAAATAAGAAGGGTAACTTTGTCTCTAAAGGAGATGCTTATGGTCACAAGAGCTTTCCTGATAGAACATAGAAGGTATCTAATAAAGATACCACCAGTAAAATTGTATGAAACTTATTTTTTTCTAGATTATACTGACATAAATGATCACTTATTAATTTCTAACTACTTAAATGTTCTTTTGAATATGATTATTAGGCTCAAATAGAGGAAATTGAAGAATAATAAAGTGCATATGAGTAGCCCGTTGATGCATTTTCAGCCGTCATGGGTGCTGAACATCCGGGATGTCTAAGAAGGCTTCGAGGGGGTTAAAAATTTTTTAAAAAAAATATTAAATGGCAAATCTAGAACAACTTTAAATTCAACAAATGATATTGTGCAACGAATACAAAAAAGGATGCCAAAAATGCAGGATCAAATCGAGGTGCAAAAAATAACCATTCGACAAGAATTTGTTAAACATATAATTGCTCAACTTTTGAATACAATACTAATAGATCTTAAGACACTAAAGGCATTATCCATTCCTTCACAAACGGAATCAACTTCTACACTAGTAGCTACAGGGAGAAATAGTCAAAATAGTTAAGGTTAGTGTTTGAAATTCTGAATTGTACTCGAGTTCTATTGGTAGTTGATATTATTTTTGTTGTTGTACTGTATTAGATGGCTATTGGTGGCTGGTAATTTTGTATTATACATCAAGGTATTTTTGTTTATTATTTGAAATTCTTGATTTTTATTAGTGTTCTTTTAAACCATTTTTCATCTCTTGAACTATATGTGGGATATTAACTATTAATGTGAGTTGTGAGTAATGTTAAGGGTTGTGAGTTGGAATTCTTAATGCATGGAGTCTGTATCTTGTGCGTTTACATAGGATGTGGTTTATGTAAGTTCTTGATATTAGGCATGTTGTCTAATGAGGTTTTTATTAATCTTACTAGACTTGAAAGTTATGGAAACTAGTCTATCGTTGAGTTTTTAAAGTAACAAGGAACTTAGATCAAGCAATACATGTCTTTCTTTAAAGGCATAATGCAATAACAGGCTGAGATACACAAAACTTTGGTGTATCAGTAGGGACTTTACTACTTTCTTGTTCATTGAGCTTTCCAAACAGTGATGGAGGACATGTTTGATGGAAGACTAACTCGTTCATCTACCCTTATATGGTATCAGTTTACTTAGGTACTTTTAGAGGAGTTTATCTTGAGAATAGAATAGTGCATAGGAAAGAGACTACATATTCTCAATAGATATTATGCTACTTGTGGATGGGGATAGGTTTCTTAGGGCTGTACTTGGTTTGAATTTGAGTTCTTCAAGTCCATCTCAGGAACCAATGACTTAGAGAAGATCTCATAGCGTGGAGATATGGCCACACTGTGAGAGTATATCAAACAGGTTTTTGTTTCAGCCATCTAGGAAAATAACACAACTAGTTAGAGGTCAAGGTGGCTTGCACTTAGGTAGAGGTGGTGCAAATATCAACACTAGTAATGGAAATTTTTTTTTAAAAAATAAAGGTTTGCCATGCCTATTTTTGTTCTTTCCTTTGTAGATCTGAGGTTGAGGCCCCCAAATCTATTATTAAAGATTTTTTCCCCAATATGCTCTAGAACTACTACAATTTTATTTGATCATAGGTTTGTTATCTTTTGGTATATCTATATAATTATCTACATTTTTGGCTGTACTTTATTATTCTGTGTTTGTTCCTATACATAATTTTGATACCTGTAAATTATTCCTTAATTTTTTATTTTTTATACCGGTCTTGTGATTTTATTACCTTGGTAGTGTATGACATGTGTGTGAAGCTGATTATACTTGGTATAATTTTCTTCGGCCACATCTTGGGTTTGTATTGGACTTCATCCTGTCTTGTGATTGTGGGATGTCATGTCAAGGTTGTGTCCTACTTGTTTGTATGTATGTTTTTTTAGGGATGTTCTTGTTTGTGGAAATTGGTACTCTTATATTTTTTTGAAGGGAGATAATGTTGCTTGCTGGTGCATTTAACCCCTAAGTTGAATCATTATTGTTTTACGTTTGAAGTCAGAGTAAAACAACACCTAAGTTGTTAAATGTGTATGGTCCGGTGCTGCAAAAGTGAAGTGATGATGTTAAACGAGTGACCCAGGCCGTTAAATTTTGGTGTCATTGGTTGTCGTGACATTATATTTGTTTACTGTTTAATATACTTTTTGGTTGTTTATTGTTTAATTTGTTGTATTTACTGTAACTTTATCTTCTCCAACTTTTGTTGTTTGTGTATTTTAATTTTATTTTTCTTATTGTTGTAGGTGATCATGACATAGAAAATGGAGGGAACGAAATGGATGAACTAGACTTGACCTTTGATATCGATCACATTGGCTTCATGTTACACTAGTTGTTCGAAAAACATGTGTAAGTTTTGTTTGAGATCGATCACATTTGACTGAGTAGTTTAAAACATCTTTTATTTTTGAACTTTCAAACTTGTGTATGTTTTGATTTTTTTAATAGACAACAAATATTTGGTTTCTTATTGGCTGACATTATGGTAATTAATAGTTACTAGTACTCTTGATGATTAATATATATGTACATTTTATAGGTTATGATAGCTTTATAAAATCACTTCAGTAGCATAATATAGTATTGTTGAATAGTCTAATAATAATTGTCCTAATATCCTAAAATAACTGTCACAATAGCAAAAGTTAAACGTTGTTATAGCTCATATTTAACTGTCACAATACGTTACAAAATAACCATCCTATAAAGCGTTTAGGATGGTTTATATATATCATAATAACATGTCTCACTATCCAAATAGGAAATATAGGTAGCTGTCCCAACATAAATCTAACTGTCTCAATAGCTTTAAAGTCATCCCAATAAAATTTATGAGGATGTTTGCCAACCGTCCCAACATGTAATAAACCATCGTAATATCAGATGTAAAGGGACGGTTTGAACCCGTCCCAATAGCCTCAGAACCATTTCAATGTCATATTTACCGTCGCTATAGCAGATTTATTGGGATGGCTTGGAAGTGTCCCAACACCATGAAAATCGTTGCCATATCGGTAATGCAATATTGTCGCTACAAACCTAGATATAGCGATGGTTTTTATAACCGTCGCATGATACCATCGCCTTTGATCTAATGTAATGCCTTCAGTTGTATCGTTTTCTGTAATCGTTACTATAAATCTATTAGAAAGATTTTGGTGTCTATGAAGATGGTATGAGAACTGTCGCTAAAGACCCTTTTTCTAGTAGTTGCTCATATTCTATCTCAAAATATGTTCACGATGATCACTCAGTTCAACACCCTCAAATCTATCCTACAATAATCAAAATATGGGATAAGTTAATGCATTGAAAATACTATCAAACTTTTTTACCTAGAAAGGACTAGAACATGAACAATATGATGAGCTCAAATTTTATAAGAATAAGCAGAGCTTTTATGGTAAAAAAAGAATCTGGATTAGTTATAGATATGTTAATTACCCAAACAGCTACCCACATGTGATTTAATTTTTCTTAACTAATATCACTCCATGATAATACTTCCAGCGAACATATATTACTACTACGAATAATTTTTCCCATATACCTCAAAAATAGTTTCACATTTTTTTCAACAGCTCGATTATTGTAAAAGGTTAATTTCAGGTTTTCTTCAATTTTAAGTGAAGCAACTTCTTTGCACTTATTGAAACCTAAAACTCTTTTTACCTTTCAAGGATTAGATGAACCTACAGTGATACAATTTGGTAAAGGTTACAAAAATCAATTTTAGTTCAACAAATTAATAACATATGAATTCAAAATATACCTTTTTCAATATTTTAAGAGTATCGAATGACTTGATCAACAGATAGAGGCAACGAAATATTGGCTTGCATATCCTCATTCTCAATCCATTCTTTGCATTACTTGACTAGAAAGCATGGTAAAACTTGAACTTGTGTTTTTAGATGGAGTTCGCACATGTTGGTTATCATTAAGGGTGATCATGCTGAAAGATGGCACTTTATTTTTAGAAACCCCTAAAAAGGAGTTCAAAGATCTAGGTTTTTGCTTTAGTTTCTTTCCTATAGCACCTGGAATCAAAAAGTATATCATAAAAGTTCATCAAATACATATAGTACAACAACAACATACCTATTATATTCCCACAAAGTGAGGTTTGGGGAGGGTAAAGTGTACACTATATAAGGGTCTCAAACCACTCTAAAGTTTACATGAATAAAGATGCAGAGCTTGCGATATTGCCTCTTAGGCTCTTGTAGTTAAGAGAGATGATGGATGGAGAGGAAGGATTTTCTTGGCCATGGAAGTAAAATTGGAAACTAGTGCTCCATATAAAGTGACATATTTTACCTAGTAGGTTACACAAAAAGTAACTTAACACATGACAACCTTCAAAGGATAGGATTTAAATTATGCTCTAAATAATATTTATGCAGAGAAAAGCCAGAGAGTATTAATCACCTTTTTTTCTCCATTGTTCCTTCGTAGATCAACTATGGCTGTTATTTCTTAATATTGTGGAGAACTTAAATGAAGTACATTAGGACATATAACTGAGTTTTCGAATTGTTGTAAAATAAATGGATAGAATTTTGTTGAAAGAAATGGTAGCAAATTATCCTAGCATGCATTTAGTAGACTATTTGCAGGACGAGAAACTCCAGATATTTTAGAGATAAAGGAAATTCTATTCATAAGACCAAAATGAATTGTTTTATTTTGTCTATTTTTTCGTTAATAGAACTATGTAACTAACGATGAACCAACAATATATCTCATTGAATCCCTTTAAAATAGTAGGAATATACTAGTGGTTCTGCAACTTTTTAAATACTTTTGACAACACCTTCTTGGTGCTACATTAATAATACTAAGAAAAAAAGGAAAAGGAGAACTTCTGAGTAAATGGGAAATGATACATACATATTGAGAGCCAGTCATTTACTTTTTGTATATCTTTTTACAGCCATGAGATCACAATTAGTATAGACAAATAAATGTTTCTCGTAGATAATTATATTCTTTTAGATTATATATATCTCTTTTATACGAGGACTTCCCTGCAACATTAATAAAATTTATTACCTTATCATATCAATCAATCTTTGTTAAAGATTTCATGAAAGTGTACAAACCACTCATGCTTTATAAGGGTAATGAGCATTCTGTACAAGATAGTACCTTGAAGATAAATACCTTAATGAAGCTTTAATGTTATGCAGGTTTTGTTTTTCCATCTAAATTGTATTATAGAGTTGAAATAAATGTTGATTAAGGTCTAGTCTTTGTACTAGCAAATCTGGGTGAGAATACTAATTCTTAATGTAAGAGACCAACAAACAAAAGTTCAATACAAACATGGTTTTGAGGAGTATCAAGAAAGGTATTTTGGAAATATACCTGAGAATTCAATCATTAGGCAACAAAGAATAAGTGAAATGCAGGATAAATAAATGAATCACAGTGTAGCAACTTCTTTGCACTTACTGCTACCATAAAATATTTTTACCTTTTCAGGATTACATAAACCTATAGTTGTACAATTTGGCAAAAACTACAACAATTAAATTTACTTCACAAATTAATAACATATGAATTCAAAATATACCTTTTTCAATATTTTTAGAGTATTGCATGATTTGTTCAATAGATGGAGGCAATGAAATATTGTCTTGCATATCCACCTTTTTTTCAGAAATCCCTAACGAGGAGCTTAAAGATCAAGGTCTTTTCTCTAGTCCCTTATCTATTATACCTGAAATTAAAAAAACTTATCATTAAAGTTCATCAAATACATAGTATATTCTTAAAAACAAAACATATTTGAACAAATACTTATTTGTTTCAAATTCTTGAGTGTATTTCTTACCAATGGTTTCCATTCCTTGACTAAAAGACATGGTGAAGTATTTAATCCCTTGTCCTCGATCCATCCCTATAGAACATAGACAAACAAATCATATTCTATACTTTAGCATTTGATTTAATATAAATATATGGAAGATAACTTTACCACACGTGTGATCATTGAAGAAATATTTATTAGATGGCCTAAAATATAAATAGAAATCTTATTTCAATCGGTATATAAAATATCTTTCTTGTTTCGAACTCTTGGAGGTATTGCTTGACAACATTACTAGATTGAGAAAATAAACTCCTAGTTGTTAGATTATCTATCTATGCTAGAGATCTAAGTCCTCATCCTTATCCTTTTTCTACAACACCAGGGGTGACAAATGTATACATAGTACTCTTTCTAATTCATCCAACCTCATATTCAATCTTCAATCATTTTATCTTGAACCTGTAAAACAACCAAAAGGTAAAAAAGAATATGAAAAAAAATTTGGGACGATATAGTAATACAAGAAATCATCATGCTTGCCAAAAGAATGTCTTAACAATATAATTATTATTTTAGATAACTAAAAAATTACCTTATTAGTTCTTTTTCATTTTTTTTAAGACAGACTTCCTAACTCTACAGTATCATCATCCATTTCACTATAATCTTCAACTTTTTCCAATGACTCATAGGAATCATGAGGTTGAGTATTCCTCACTACTTGTCAAACTTTGTTGGAATTATCATTAACATAAAACACTTTAGATTCTAGGTCCGCTAAAATAAATGGCTCATTTGTTTTCAAAAATCTACTCGGATTAACACAAATGAAGTCATACTCATCTTTTTCACTCTCTTTATTTAATCATACACATCAAACCAATTATATTGATATAATATCACACTTCTATTTTGTACAAATTGCAACTCAATAACCTTTGTTAAAACTCTATAGTAATCAACGTTCTCACTAGGAGTACCATTATCGCCAACTAAAACAACACCACAATTTTGAGTTCTTAACATTTTATTATAATCTTGAACATGATATCTATATCAATTAGCAGTATAACCATTGCAATGTGTCGAATATTTTACAGGATCGCGTGAAAGTGAAAGTAGATCTTTGATGATTCAACTATCATCTCCTTTATACAATTGTGCGACCTATCAATAAGATTGCAATGAATACTTTAGAAAGAGTAATATAATATTAAAATATTAAATTTTATGGTTATGTATTACTTACCCAATCTTTTAAGTATTTATTAAATTGTCGATCTTATTCAGCATAAGACAAGTGTTGAGCAGTATTCTTATGAGTTTGTGAAAATTCTCTAAAAAATTAAAGTGAATCATCAATCTCATATATCAAAGAAATTACCCTAAAGTAAACAATAAAAATGATACAACATGAGTTCTTTCCATACTTGAGATACGGTAAGACTTCACCACAATTCTTAAATATTTATATATGTGCTTGTTCCAATTCATCAACCTCAATCTCACATGGATCTTTAGCTCCCAAAATTTTTCCAGGTTGATAAAATATAGATAAACATCCATAAGATTCTTTTAAACCTCCATCATAATTTTTTTTAGGTCAATTGAATTTTTTTATCAATTCTATGCTAATACCTTGAATAAAATGTCATACACTCATTTGCAATGTAGCCATCTACGATAGAACCATCGGGGACCATTTGTAGGGGGTGCGGATCTATGCGGATAACTAACTTATAAAATAGATTCATTATAAATATAATAGATCTTTTTGAGTGGATATTTCTTAAATTTTGTTTCAATATCTTTTAATGATTTATTCTTTTCGTAAGATGTATTCATTAATTTGTATGGTTTATTATTTTATCTTGTAGTAATTGTAGAGTTACAGATTTCTGTATAATAATTTATCCTAATTGTACTTTAATGTATATCTAATTCTAGATTTTCAATATTATTTATTATCTTATGTTGTTCTTCTCGTAGTGAGTTTTTAAAATTATATAAACTATCACATGTACTTTTTTCTAAATTTTTTAAGGTTTCTTCTATCCATATTAATTTTTCTTTTAGATTCTCCATTATTTTTCCAATTCGGTTTTTATAACTAATTTCATTATTTAGATTATCTTGATTTTCTCTAGTTTTTCTAATATATTCTAACATCTCTTAATATGAATAATATCCTTCTGGGTAGTTATCTAGGTATAACTGTGCTATCCAATCTATGATTTCAATTTCATAGTCTAATACTTTTTCTAATATTATTCTCTTAATATCTATAATTTCTATATCTCTAAGTATATATAAGATTAAGACTTTAAGATGATCTAGATGATCTATCTTTTAAAATTGATTAAATATTTATAATATTTTGTAGTTGTTTGTTTTAGCCTTAGTAGTTCTTGCATATTTTTGTCAAGAAATTCTATATATTTTATCTCTTTAGTTTTCATGTATTTGTCTAAATTTAGTTTCATCTGTTTTTCTATTAACTGTATGTTGCTCATATCTTTTTCTAAAAATTCTATGTAATTTATCATGGTAAGTATTTGTAAGAGTTGTTAGGCAGGTATGGTATATAATTTACTCTAGTCATATAATATTTATCAAATGCTTTTTCTAATATGATTTTTCTTATATCTACTACTTTTATATCTTTAAGTGCATACAAAATAAGTATTTTAAATTTATCTACCATCACATCAGATAAATAATTATTCATTTTCATAAAATTGCTATTTTCAAAATATTCCCTTCAATCATCTACATAACAAAATATAGTCATCTTAGATTACTATATACTAGATTATTCTTAAATAACATGTTCTTCGATCACTATTAGCATGGTAATTTGGATACTTTTTCCCTTAAACAATGCCTCTACTCTGGTTACTCCCCGCCGCGGCTTCTTGCCTCATTGGTTTCACCTTTAGGATGGCATAGTTCTTAGGGATTTTTCTCCGTTTCCACTTTGCTAATAAACTTCTTAACATATTATTCTTCGAATAATTCTACTATAAAGTAACTAGTATAAATTTATTTTATCATATCATGATTGTTGGGAATTATGAATTTAGCTATTCATAATCATAAATAAATATACTTGTTCGGGTAGTTTTGATATTTCTGAAGTTTGTTCCTCCATAGCTTTTTCCATTGAAATATGTCTGTTTTTTAATTAACTGAGTAAAATATTTGTTGTGGACAGGAGAGAGTATTGCTTCAACACATGAAGGCTTGCCCTGCAATGCCTTCGGTTTCTTTCATTTATAGAATAATTTTTTTACAAAAAGTTTGCATTATTTACACGTTTACTAAAAATTCTAAAAGTCTCCTTAAGAAACAAAAATAAATGCCATAGCCTTAAAGGCTAAAAAGGCTAAAAGGACTAAAAACTTGGTGCTATAGCCTTTAAAAAAGTCAAAAAGGCTAAAAAAAAAAGCTAAAGTCTAAACAATAATTCTATACAACAATTTTTACGTAAGATTTTTATATCTTGTCTTCTATTATTACTCCGTTGATATCTTCTCGTTGTCGTATCTGCTGTTTTCCATATCTCTATTATTGTTTCTTATCTTATCTTCCAGCTGGCATGCTCATCTTCTTTATTCTTTTATTCTTGGTGGACTTCTGGAATAATATTATCTTCTTCGTTACATCTTGAACATTGATGGTCTGGATATTTATGTCCAATTATCTTACAATATCTTGTTAATAATCCGTCTGAAATAAATCCTTTCTTAATTGCTCTTGCAGTAGATTGTTTTCTGTGTTAAGTAATGTCATTATCCCTTGCCTAACATCTTCCATATCTTCTTGTCGTAGTTCTTTTGAATTTGAATAAATCATCTGATGGTCTCTCGAATAATAGCTCCATATTGGGTTTCCACTAGTATAATTATTTGCTAATTCCTGAATAATTGTAGCTAGTCCAATGAGTCGTTTATTTGCGTAGAAATCAGGTATCTCAATTCTGGGTATCTTTGGCTGCTGCGTAATATCTTTCGGTATGATCATATCTCTAGTTAGTCCTATTTTTACAACTTGTATAACTGATTTTATTTCGTCGTATAATATCTCTGCTGGTGCAGTATAACACTTTATATAAAATAGGTTTCCTTTTGTTATCCTTTTATAGGTTGTAAATATTTTATGTAATTCTTCCATAGTTGTTAGTTCTTCTCCATCTTGGGTGTATATGGTATTTAATAATCCATAGTCAAAACAAGTTTTCACTAGGCTTGGGTTGGTTTTGGGTAGTGCAATTAGCTTGTTATAACCTTGTAATTTTTGGGTTATATAATTTGTGTTTGGTTCTTTGATATTTGTAGCTCTTGGGTTAAGGTTTAGGAAAGTTTGTACTCTATAGATATTTTCTATGTATTTTTGGGCCGTATAGTTGTAAACTTTTTTATCTTGGTTCAGACTATCTCGGTATGTGGTAATTTGTGGGGGTATGAACAAGTGGTCTTTTTGTGCTTTTGGTATAAATGGTTTCTCGAATATCTTATTCATGTTCATGTTCTGATATCTTTGTCTACTAACTCCTCTGCTTGTACCTGCAAAAGTAGATTGATAAGCGTTATGGGTTTTATGGAGTGTCCCATCATCTCCTTCTAGCTCTGGAACTTTAATGTCTTCCGATCGACATAGCTCTGCACACTGCTGAGTTAGGTGATTTATAGTTATAGACTTCAGTTTATCTTCATTAGTCTTTAGCTTTTCTATCTCATTACCCATACTGTCCACTTTCATTGAAAGCGTAGTTAGGGTGTTGAGTATTTTTTCTAGAGTATCTTTTTCTATTATATTAGTCTGTGTAGCTTTGTCTTGATATGTAATCTGCAATATCATTTTTGTTAGTACTGATTACTTCAATTATAAATGTGAAATTTAATATATTCAAGACTAGTCTGCGAATCTCTTTTGTTGTAACTGAATTTTGTATTTTCTTTGTTAACCACCAGCGAACCTGTGTATTATCTGTTCGTACAATAAATTTGTTATATACAATATATGTCTCAAATGCTAACAAACATTTATATAATGAACATAATTCTTTCCTATTTATTTCCTATTTTATTTCTGTTTCATTGAACGTACCTGAGTAATATCTACAATGGTGTTCTAATTTTTCTGCTTCATATCGATATTTAAGTACTCCTCCATAACTACATTCACTAGCATCCACTTCTACTATATATATAAACTTTCTATTTTCATCTGGAAATTGTAATTTTGGCAATTCTTTACAAAGTAATTTTATTTTTTGAACTTGTTTTTTATCTTCTTCATTATAGTTATATTCTACATCCTTTTTCAATTTTTTCTGTAGTGGTTTTAAAGTTTCTGCTAATTTTGAAATATATTCTCTTACTTGGTTTACTAATCCTAAAAATGATTGTAATTTCTTTTTTGTATCTAATTCTT